>NC_079429.1:9767776-10014141 GCF_026213295.1 Gadus chalcogrammus
AACGTTCCCATGCATAATGCAATGTGTAACGATTAGTTAAAATGGGAGGAATGGAGAAAAGAAGTATCAATAAAGTTGTGTGTGTCTGTTCCAGCCTGATGCCGGCGGTGCTGCAGACGATGGAGGAGAGGAAGGACCTGCTGTCCAACGAGATCTACCTGCTGAGCGCCGTCACGGCCCTGCAGCGCGTGTCGGAGACGCTGCCCCACTTCATCAGCCCCTACCTGCACGCCACCGTCTCACAGGTCAGCAGCCACGCCTCCCCACTCACCTGAAAACGCTGCGTTGCAGGAAGGGGCAGCACACGATTATGACTTGTTGATAGAAAAAATCGATGCACAACGTTTGTTCGAATATGACTGACAGTGGTGGCGAGAACGGAAGGGTGAAGATTTTTTGGGGTGTTTAGGCGTCGTTGTTATGGCAGTGCTTCTCAGCCCAATGGGATTTCACTTAATAATAACTTCATTCATACAACTTGTAGAGTGATAATTATCACATGAGGTTTGTCTTTAGGTCTTCAAAATGTGTGAATCCTTATAGTGGAAGTCATTACGATTTCAGTTTTTTTGTATTTTTGAACTTAATACTTATACTTAATATACATTTTTATTTACATCCTTGCGATTGCTAACTTAATTTGCCACACAACTAACTATATCTTCAGAGTCTTTAATCATCTTGAAAGTGAAAGAAAATATCGTCATTATTACAAGTGCTTTCCCATAAATGCTGTGTGCCCTGCGACGACATGTCCTCAACACGTTCTTCATCGGTTCTCATCATCAGGTGTGTCGGATATCCCGGCTAGCAGAGACCTCTGCCACGTCCCCCCAGCTCTCCGCCCGCCTCACCTCCCTCAGCTCCACCCTGGCCACCAAGGTGCCCCCCAGGGTCCTGCTGCCCACCCTCACAAAGTGCTACAACGACATGGTCCCCGCAAAGCAGGTGTGTGAAACGAGTGTGACGGTGCTCGAAGGTTCATTGCTCTGATCTAAAAACGTTTGCGTCATTGTGCATTGTAATCCAATATTATAACCAAAACGCTGAGTTTAAATTGGTTTCTTTGTTTCTGCAGAGCCATCTAGGTCCCCTCATGTCAATTTTGAAGGCACACATCACTCACATGGAGAAGGATCAGCTGAACACCCACCAGTCAGAGCTCACCTCCTTCTTCCTCACTGCACTGGACTTCCGGGCCCAGCACTGTCAGGTAGTGGCAGGCCCTGTCCTCTGTCTGTCTTTACCCCTCACTTCTGTTGGTCCAGCGGGGAATCCCCGTTGGTCCAGGAGTACCTTGATTGTCCTGTTTTGTATAGTGTTCTCGTTCATAGGTTATTGTCTAAAGTCTATTGTTACAGGACTAGCAGTGCAGTTTGTTCTGAAGTGGGTGGGGTCTAGTGTAGTAGTTTTAAGCGCTCATACTCCTCAACACCCGAGGATACCATTCATAATACAACTGCAAAGACCCGTTGCCATTCCGGGGTGCTGTCACTAAGCATCCGAGCGGCCATGTTTTTTCCTCTCCTGACAGGGTGATCTGCCGAAGACGGCGGAGGTGGAGGGCTTCACTATCGACTGTCTCCTCGCCATGGTGATGAAGCTCTCGGAGATCACCTTCAGACCGCTCTTCTTCAAGGTAACAAGGAAAAACTTGATTGGTTCCAATGTGTTGAAAGCTTGCTGTTTCACCCCCATGTGTGCTGATATCGTTTTAGATTGTGCTATGTTTTACCCGGGTCCAGTGGTCAGACATCTCCTACCCTTCTATAACCTGTGGTCCTCTGGCTCCTCCTGCTGCAGCTGTTTGACTGGAGCAAGACGGAGACGGAGGGGAAGCAGAGGCTGCTGACCTTCTACCGGCTGGCCGACCGCATCGCAGACCGCCTCAAGGGGCTCTTCGTGCTGTTCGCCGGCAACCTCGTCAAGCCCTTCTCCGACCTCCTCCAGCAGACCAACGTCGCAAAGACAGGTGGGTCCGCTCTCCACGTTTTGGATTGGCCGCTTTTAATGGTCATGTGATCAGAAGACAGAATGTGCTGACTAGCCACTAGCTTCTTCTTACTTTTTTTTTGGCCAAGCGCAAACTTGTAGCAACAAACACTGAGTTATAGTTTATTGCTGAATTATAAATGACATTGATTTCTGAGTTGTGTGACAGATTGATTAACCCTGTTTTATAGAATAGCTAACAAGGAGGTTTGAGCTTTTCATCGACAACCTCCACTCATATTTGCATACAACACATTTCAATTTTCCTAACTTGTTTAAATTCTCCAGTTTTAAAGAGCTAAGGCAGGTCACAGATTCAGGGAATGTTTGGTCCGAAATGACTTCTATGTCAAATAACACGGTTGCCCCCGCTCCCTCCGGCCAGACGAGGCGCTGTTTGACTCGGCGGACGGGGTGGACAAGAGCACCATGCTGCTGCACCACGTGCTGGACTGCATGTTCAAGATCTTCATGTACGACACGCACCACTTCCTGAGCAAGGACCGCGCCGAGGCCCTCATGGGGCCCCTAGTGGATCAGGTGGGTCCGAGCATCACAGCTGGAAGACGCACGCCCAAAGTCAAACGTGAATTCAGCCAAACGTGGAGGGGAAGTAGGTAAAGCCTAAATGGGAGGTAGGATCTAGGTGAAGCTAGCCAAACTCTTTTTAGGAAACCCGATTGGCAGGTCATATAAGGTTTGCTCTACCGGTTTCTGCACTCCTTTGCAAGGTGAAACGTAACGACAGTAAAGTAAGTCGCTAAGTGAAGCAAGGGGTAAAGAAATGTGGACTGAATTCCCGGTGAATTCTGTGATGCCTTTTGAGCAAGGCAGGTCTCGCATTCATTTTGAGAATAGTTTATGAGATGGATGGGGAGAGCAGTAATTCCTCTAGTTATATTCTCTTGCTCTCCAATAGAAATATATATGGCATAATGTTTAAAATAGTAAGAAATAAGTAGGTGCACGAACAAGGGCCCAGTTATGCTTTCTAAAGCGATGAACCTATTTCGGTTGTCATGGTTATCATAAACGTTGTTCTTCAGTTGGAGAACACCCTCGGGGGGGAGAAGTCGTACCAGCTCCGGGTGACCCAGCACCTGGTGCCCTGCCTGGGCCAGTTCTCCGTTGCCATGGGTGACGACACGCAGTGGAAGACCCTCAACTACCAGGTCCTGCTCAAGACCCGGCACAGCTCGTCTAAGGTAGGAGTCCTACACAGGCGCACACCAAGTACAGGGAATGAATCTCCCTGTGGGGAATAATAAAAATATCAGAAGTTTAAATAAATACCTGCTCCTTAATAACCTGAATCTGAAATCACCTCAGATGAATTCTACATGACCACAATAGTACATCGTATTTTTCTTCTTAACAATGAATAGGAATGTTGCCGAGGTCGTTTGCTTCAGGGAAAATCAGCGTGTGTTTTTAATGTATGAAGCCAGCCAGGAGTAAATGTCAAAGTGACATTGGCTCACATCTCTGGTCACCTCCACTCACCCCCTGCTCTCCACACCTTAGGTGCGCTTCTCCGCTCTGCTGATGGTGATGGAGCTGGCCCGCAAGCTGAGGGAGAACTACATGGTGCTGCTGCCCGAGACCATCCCTTTCCTGGCCGAACTCATGGAGGGTAAGATAGCCCACCCCAGTCCCTTTGGGTCCAACGTAGGGATGCTCCAGTCCCATACCGGCCTAATATGTTAACATGTGGTGCCGGTATTGGAAGCTGAGGTCATGAGTAGCGCCGATCTGAACTTCCTAAGTCGTTAAATCGAAGCTGCTCTTCCGCCAAATGAGAGAGTGCAATAGTACATTTTGTAAGTTCATTGTCAGTTCAAAGCTTACCTTTGGAATGTGTGTGCAGGTCTATAGGATCAATACTAATGCATCTAGTAGTAAATACCCTTGTCATTTCTCACCTTTCATAAAAGTCTGTCCAACAGTGCACAGATCGCATAATTTTCATGATTCCTCCAAAAACATTTCAGATCATGTAATATTTTTCGTGCTCGCCTAAAAATTGCTGCAAAACTTTGCACAATACAAAATGATGTTAAATAATTAAAACGTTGTGTGTCCCACATAAATACATGCACGTTCTCCTTTCACGTTGAATATATGATGTTGCTTTGGGTGCCCTATAGCGCCTGCCTGTAGGATTTGGGTTGAACTACCTATGTCTGTTTCCCTTGTCCAGATGAATCCGAGGAGGTGGAACATCAGGTCCAGAAGGTCATCCAGGAGATGGAGAACATCCTGGGGGAACCTCTGCAGAGCTACTTCTAACTCACACACCACCCCATAGCACACTACACACACACATAACTCCACCTTCGGTACTTCCAGTTAGCAGTTATTGCTATATGGGTGTCCACCCCATAGCACACTACACACACACATAACTCCACCTTCGGTACTTCCAGTTAGCAGTTATTGCTATATGGGTGTCTATACTTTAAATGCCTTTAGAAGGACTTAAACAGCGGCTTGACTATATTTGCACGGCTCCTTAGCGAATATATAAATCTCTGCCGCAGCCACAAATATCTAGGTGGCCGTTTTGGAAAGACTCACCATTCCCAAGCATCATCTCAAACGTACACAAGTCTCATTGTGTATGTCTGATCACTTTCACCAACCAACAAGTAATTTTTACCTGAATGCCATTTTTCAGGTCAGTGCTGTGGTTGCATTCAGGCCTACGTATTGGTCATTTGTTTTTGGCCAACTCAAAGTTAGGTAATATTTTGTATTTTGGGTTGAATCAGTGTGACTGAGTATTTTTAATCTTTAATCAAACTATTTGTTTGCTTAAAAGGTAACTTTTTTTTTCTTAGACATATCGAAGGAATGGAGTAGGAATCATTAATTAAGAACTTTTCTTGTACCTTCCAGATGATGTATACATTTTATGTGTTTCTGTATTTGTTATATGTGAAGATGTCATTCATCATTAAATGTATGCATCTATTGGCTAAGAAACGTCTTATAGTAGCCTATAATTGTCTTTATTCAAATAATTGGATCCCATCTATACAATCCCAATTATTGTTAAAGTGGTGATTAGGCCACCAGGTGTGTGAGTATCCACCAACGTGAATGCTGGATAGATCAGTTTACCAGCCTACCCAGTGGACTAACAGATGTTGCTTAATATCTAGCCAACATACATCTAGGTGGACACTCCCACTCATGTTGTCACTAAACACAGGAAAAGGCCGATTTTCAAACGGCCTGTAATGGCTTATCACATCACATCAGGGGGCATAATATCACCTCTTTAAAGAAGTTGTTGTTCACATGAATGTGGTCTTGTTCTACCAGCCTACTAATTGACTGCCTATACATTCAATTGTGTGTCCACTAGATGGCATCCAACTACCCTAAAAAGTTGGCTGCCACACATTCACGGTAATAGTCTGCAACACACGCAGTCTAGTAAAGCCACATTATGAGCGGTCAAACAAATGTTCTTGCAACCTTGGGGAGGTTGCTCCTCCATCCCGCTCTTATGTAGAGGCTGCCCATTCGGGATGATTGAGGTTTGTGTGCAATTTAACTGATAGGCTATATAAAGAGCAATAATCCTCCTCACCAGATCCTGCTTTCAGCGAGTGTGATAAGCGATATGTTATTTATATTAAAAGATGATAAAATATTAACATTAATTACGTCAGCTTCATCCCGAATTAACAACCCCCGCATGCAAGGTTAGGATATAAGGGAACTTTAGGAATGTATATTACCATATTTGGTGGCATGTTGGAGGCGCGCACGGACGCAGCGGCTCTTGGCTCTATGATTAGTGTATTATGCTCTTGTTTGTCTTTTTAGTGTGTCTTAGGACGTGGTGTCAAGCTAAACATATTTACAGCCACACACAGCTCCTGAACATCGGGTTGCGTTGTCAGGTTGCAGTCACGAGCGACTTCCAGCGGAATCACAACATCCCGCTCGACATAGCGAGGATACCGGAGTCCCCTTGGATTGTTGTCGGCCCCGGGCCGGCAAACGGCGTAGGCGGCGCAGGGAGCGCAACCAGGAGCGGGGTTGCCGAGCGGGTCTTCTAGCCCGGCTACGGAAACAGCCACTCAAAACCCCGTTACCAAGCATATTCCTGACTAACGCAAGATTCATCGTTCACAAAATCTAGCAGCCAACAGCTTTGTTCGCGATTGCTGTGTTATGATCATCATCACGGAGACAATCAGCTGATCCCGGATGCGTCAGTTCTACTAGCGGGACGCACTATCCGCCGCTCCGACAGGAACAAGAACTCCGGTGAGAGCAGAGGAGGGGGACTGTGTGTTTATGTGCACAATGATTGGTGCGCAAGCAGTAAGAGCACAGTCACTCACTGCTCCCCGGAAACAGAAGCAATGACAGTAGTTTGCAGACCCTTCTATCTGCCCAGAGAGCTGACAGTGGTAATTATCACTGCTGTTTATATTCAACCAAATGTTAGCATAGCTCTTACCTACCTACATGATAGTGTCAATAAACAGCAGCAAGCTCATCCTGATGGGTATCATCGCTGCGGATTTTAATCAAGCATGCCTAAAGACAGTCCTTCCCAGATTTGTACAGTATGTACGGTGCTCCACCAGAGGAAACAACACACTGCCGTGTCTATTCTAACATAAAGCATGCTTATGGAGCAGTCCACCTCCCACGTCTGGGCCTGTCTGACCATCTTTCGCTGCTCCTCATCCCAGCATACACTCCTCTTAGGAGGAAAACCAAGCCGGTCACAAAGACTGTAAAAACCTGACCAGAGGGTGCACTCTCCCAACTGCAGTGCTGCTTCGCTCATACAGATTAGAGTATCCTTGAACAACAGGATCTACAGGGCTTCACTGACACCATATTGTCATACATCAAATACTGCACTGACAATGTGACGGTTGATAAGAACATCAAAGTCTATCCAAACCGTAAACCCTGGATTACAAGTGAAGTCCAGTCACTCCTGAGAGCGTTCAAAACAAAGGACAATACCCTGTACAGCATAGCGAGAGCGGACCTGAGGAGAGGCATTAAAGGTGCGAAGGAGGCCTACAAAAGGAAGGTTGAGGGCCATCTGACAAACAACAACCCACGTCAAGTGTGGCAGGGATTAAAACGTATCACAAACTACAAAAGCAGCCCCTCAGTGACCATCAGTGCCAACGCCTCGCTGGCAGAGGAATTAAACCATTTCTTTGCCCGCTTTGAGGCAACAAGGCCCAACACAGACATGCTGACCCCTCCGACCACAAGCCAACACACACTCACTATCCAGGAACATCAAGTGAGTCGTGTATTCAGGTCAGTGAACAAAAGAAAAGCCACTGGACCTGATGGAGTGCCTGGCGAAGTAATCAAAGCTTGTGCTGATCAGCTGGCAGTGATCTTCAACGTGCTGCTTTAGCGCGTGTAACGCGTCTACGCGCCTTAACCAATAGTTCCCTATGCAAAAATGCAGATTTTCAACGCCTCTAACGCACGTAACGCGTTCAGTGTGGCCGTACCATAAGATCTTCAACCTGTCCCTGACACATGCCACCGTCCTACCATGTCTCAAGTCGGCTACCATAATCCCTGTTCCCAAAAATGCAACTATCAATAACCTCAGTGACTACAGACCCATTGCACTACCACCAGTGGTTGCAAATTTTTTGTCAACCAAAATCCTACACACACACACACACACACACACACACACACACACACACACACACACACACACACACATACACAAACACACACAATCTGCCCCAGGCACACAGAAAGGGACACAATATATGGAATGATCCCATGCTGCCCTCCAACCTAGGACACAGAATATACCTTTTCATCCAAAATAGTGAGCCAACTAAAATAACTGTCAGCTGTCTGAGATAATGGGTGGTAATGAGAGTTGTAGTGTTTGGGCCATAAAGGGAAGATAATACATAAGAATGTAATGACCTTTCCTCAACAATAGCATGCAGATGACTATCATAGGAAAGTGAGAGTGCTTTGTCGGCTATTGTCGGCTGAGTTGCAGTTTTGTGTTGTGTTGTGAGCCGTCTCTTGAATGGAAGCTTTGGAAATCTGAGCTATTTGGTTCACGGCAATCGGCCACTCGATCTCTCTGACACTGCTTACGTGTCAGAGAGATAGAGTGGCCCACACACGTATGTGTGTGTGTGTGTGTGTGTGTATATGTGAGTCTCTATCTCTCTCGCTCACACACACACACACACACACACACACACACACATATCCACCAAACATAAAGACACAAAGCAAAGTGTAACTAATCATTACAGATATCTTGGGGTATCTCTTTAAGCACTGTGCAGGTGTACAGTCACATTTGTCTTTGACAATATATGAACAAAAGGAAAAATCTCAGTCAGTGTTCATGTCCATCACCAAGGAAACAGCAACAATCTTTAATTTGAGAGTTGATAAGAGTGGAGTGTTAGGGTGATAGTCATTAGGGCACTACAACAGTCAAGTCAATATCAAAAAGGAGTTGCGAGAACCAGTTAGGAGATCCTTGGAGAATGGGATGCAATAACTGGCTTGCCGAAGGAGAGGGAGGGGCTCAGAGTACAAAGAGTACATGTCACAGGTAGATGTAACACAGGTGGCAAAGGAGGCGGCACTGTGTGATATAAAATGGACACACACACAGACCCTAGATCACTGTTTCCAAAACAGTTGAGCAAGGCCTTGAGGCGAGGTGAGGTGAGAATATGTTGGAATTCAATCCATATTCCTGGCACTGGTTTCCGCAACAACACTGAGCTAGTCAACATGAATGGAAGTCGTTTTTATTGACATTATTACTAGGCCTACTAGTGCCTACTAGTATGTGCTTCATCATTTACAAATGATCCACAAATGAAGCCTACTTCATTATTTATTTTGAACAGAACCAGTAGGAAATTGTTTCCTGCAGTGATTTGAATGATCTTTCTGTGTAAAAGCGGTAATAACAATGCAGAGTTAAATACTATTAAGCTTTTTCACATTTATGGATTAAGGCTGTTTCGTCTTCACATCTCTGCTTGAAATATCTTTTCTCCCTGCATTCAAACAACAGAGACGATCCAGAGGTCTTGAGCTCTCGTGCAACTGAGGTGACAGTTGTAGACGATTCAGCTGTGTAGACAGCAGTACTGGACATAAAATTCCTAGAAAAAAAAAATAGCCTCTACCCATGACACCACCTAGGTCTAATTGTGCAAATGATGTTAGGGCCAGCATAGATTAACCAGGACAACATTATACAATATTCTGTGTCAAAATATTGTTTATCATATGTGTATTAGTTTAAAATTTGAGTTTATTAGAGTAACTCGTCAGGGGCCAAACTATTTGAAACTTAGCACTTTATTTTTATCTTTTGCCCATGACCGTTATTAATATTTGAGTCATGAAGAACTGAGCCACTTTGCAACTTTTTCCAAGGTTAGTGACAATTTGGCAACAAGTTGTTCATTCTCTTTCCAGTGTGTAAGACCAAGTCGTCTGCGTACATCAGGGTCCCACAGATGGGAGATCATTGACGGATGCACTTTACAACAGTGGTGGAACGATGAGTGGTATCCTCTGGGTAGACCTATTAACCTACACTCCCCATTTCGGGTTATTCAATTTCCCCAAGATGTAGCATAAATTTGTATATTGTGGTGATTAACATAATTCACCCACGTAACTATTGATGGGGGGGGGGGGACTTGTTTAGCACGGACACTTTAGGCAGACGGAACGACCGTCTCAGTTGTCAGTTCAGTCCTCATTGGCTTACGAATGTGCTGGTTTAAGTGGTGTTAATAAAATCTCAGTTCTGGATAGTACTCCGCCTCCCGTCTCTTGGCAATACCGATCTTTGCAATTGGTTCTCAATCGCTCTGGAATGGACACATTCTCTATTAAATTATATGATTCCATCGCTTAAAAGTTTCTTGTTCCCCTATAGCGGCGACATTTCACATGTATGCGTGTTACGTGTTGTCGGAGAAACAAGAGGAATGTCCTGAATTTCACCGTAGGCCTATAATTCGCAACCGGCCAGCTTGATTCATTACATAGGCTTCTTTTTTTACGCCTATATGTCAAATACGGCCGATGTAAAAAGCAGAAATATTAGACTCTCCTGACGACAATGATGTCATGTGTTTGGGGTTTCCTCGTGAGTGGACGACGCGCGCCCCCGCGTTGTTTTTGTTTCAAATCGTCCATATGTCGATCTTTTTAGAAAACCGCCTTCAGTCATTGTTTATTATGGTTGCACATAGTTAGAATACACTTTCAGCCCCTTTACAAATCGTATCGTCTGTTTAAGGTCACTATAGCATAACCCACGATACTCAGGTGTGAGTGGTTCATCAAGCTAGTTATATAGCTTGATGTCGCCCTCACAAGTTGCTTTAAATGAATGGGAGCGCGCACTCAGCATCTTCCCCCAGCACACGTGTGCAAGTCACCGTTGTAAAGGACTGGGAACCGGTTCAGGCTGGCAGGGATCATTGTGTTCTATGTTTTAGTCTATTATGAAATAGGGCACTCAGTGTACTCCGTATGGTTATCAAACGTCTCATTCCCAACAAACAATGTTAATATTTGTTGTGTCTTCTGAAGATTTAACTTCGTATATTTGACAATTTACATTTGACAAAACACCATAAACTAAGGAAACAAGCCCGAAGGACATGCTGTTGATGTTTGAAACAGCTGCCTATTTGACACCCACTCTTTCTCACACAGACACACACGCACGCAAACACACTGACTCACCCCGAGAGAGAGAGAGAGAGAGAGAGAGAGAGAGAGAGAGAGAGAGAGAGAGAGAGAGAGAGAGAGAGAGAGAGAGAGAGAGAGAGAGAGAGAGAGAGAGAGATGATGATGATGACAACACATCTACTCCGATGACATAATTGTTCTACAATTGCCTCCTTTTTAACCGTTTTTTAACCTTTTCACTGGGAGAGGGGGGGGGGTCAACGAGTGAGAGATATAGAGGGAGAGAGATACATAGAGATAGATAGAAAGAAGAAAGAGAGTGAGACACGGACAGACAGGCAGACAGAGCGCGCGAGACACAAGGAAGTGGCCACCTCTGTGGATCAACGCTCTGGCAAACGAAGAGAAGACCAGCGAGAACAGCTTCAAACCGGTTCACTCCCCTCTCCGTCTCTGCTAGGCAACACAATAGCGCTGCCTTCCTTCTGCCGGCTTTCTCATTCAGACAGATGATGCCACAACAGCACTGCACCTCCGCCGCGTTTCAGCGCTACCGAGGCCGATACAGCAGATTTATCGTGGTGGAAATGTGCGTGGGGCTATGATAGTTGTGTTCGGGGGGGGGCTACCGCATCTCCAGTGCGAAAAATTGGCTGGTTTATAGAGACGCCCTGAATAGAGCATCTTGCAGGTGTCTAGTTTAACTAGGTAAGTTATGTCCTTAATTTATTCCATATTGCCTAATAAGGTTCAATATTATTGTTAATGGTAACGAATAGTATCCTAATTGGCCTATCTCTCCCTCTGTAACGTTATATATATACATATAGGCCCGCTGAACGTTACTATTCTGTTGTCTATTGATGATATATATTTGAATATCAATATATTTTATACAGCTTGCTATGTTTGTGTAACGGTTAGGCAGAATCAACCGTTTCCGATTTTTTGGACACCGATATAACATGTGGAAGTGACGCTTATGTTTACCATTGAAGTTTGATTGTCATCGATGCGCAGCATGCCCTGGTGAATCCGACCACGCGCATGTTCGCGGTTGCTATCACGTGCGCCTGGTTGCGTGTAGCAGACACGCATCGAGGCGGCTGCCTCCCGTCGCTTTGTACAGCAAGCTTTTTCCATTTCATTAGTCAAATATCGTCGAAGGATTTGTTAGTTATTCTAAATAACAATGGATGAATTGAAACATATTGCGGTATTCTTATCAACGTATTACACAATTGTGTCGTGAATCGGTACGGAAACATTTCAGACAAAGAACAACTTTAACTTGAATGTTATTTTTGAAGTTATGATTGTCACAAACCAGACATAATATAAACACACCGGTTTCCTTGACTTTGTTCTGGTAACCTCTTTTTCCTTCCCTTTCACTGACTATTTTTCCGCACTCTCCTCCCCCCCCTCTTTTTCCCATTCCTCCCTCCCCCTCCCTTTATTTTCCCCCTTCTCTCTAATTCTCCCCCCTTTTTGAAAACCCTCCCATTACCCTCACCCTGTTCTCCTTTCATCTCCTCTCCACCTCCTCATCCTCTTCCTTCCCTTCCCCCCTCTTTCTTATAAAATGACCTGCACCTTTCTCTGCCATCAATTTGACATGTATTGTGCATGTAACATTCCTCTCATTACAGCCAATCAGTGGAGGCGCTTGATTCTCCCCACTCAGCCACTTTTGTCGGAAAGCAACATGGCTTCCTCAGACACCACCACCACCACCGGCACCACCACCGGCAACACCTCCAAAGGCAGCAGGAGCTCAGAGACCAGAGCCCAGCAGCCCCTGGACGGCGGGTGGGGCTGGGTCATTGTCGTGGCCTGCTTCATGGCTCAGTTCCTGGCCTACGGGTCTCCCCTGTCTGTGGGAGTCCTGTTCCCAGAGTGGCTGCACGTCTTCCAGGAAGGAAAGGGCTTGACTGCCTGGGTGGGCTCGCTGGTCTCTGGACTGGGCCTCATCGTCAGTAAGTCAGCCTCGGAGTGGGTGTGGGTGTGTGTGTGTGTGTGTGTGTGTGTGTGTGGGTGTGGGTGGGTGAGAGAGACACACTTTTTATGTATTGAGATATAAGTTGTAAAAATGCAGTGAGGGATATGGAAATAAATACCATGTTTTTTCCCCCCTGAAACGCCCTGGTCTCACCACGAGGGCGTCCCCCTTGCTCTTTCCTTCCCCACATCGCGGGTCTCTTGGCCACAGGAGTAACACATGACAACATCAATGCCTGTTTCCTTGGGCTCTTTGATACGACACATTGAGGTTGAGGAATAGGTCAGGGACTCACACACCAATGAATACACACACACACACACACACACACACACACACATAAAAACATCTTATTCAATGTCTAGGGAATCGTGAATGTACAAGTTATAATGGTCCTAGCCTCCTAGAGATATATTGCTGGTCAGGTAATCCCAGTACAAACACCATTGGTTATATTTTCTGTGCTTTTTTATTCTGTTCTATTGTATTTGCTCTAGTCATCATACGCCAGTCATGCCGAGTCATCATCTCCCTCTGTTCCTTTCTGTCTCTCCCGCTCTCTCTCTTTCTTGCTCCCTCCCCCTCCCTCTAACTCCAACTTTTTTCTCACCCACATTAGGTCTCTATATCTCTCCCCCCTTTTCTCTCCATCTCTCCCTCTGTATCTCCATCCCTCTCTTCTTCCGCCCTTTTATCTTTATATTCTTTGTCTCGCCCTCAACCCTCTTTTCTGCTCTCCCACATTAACATGGTCTCTCGTGTGTGTCTTTCTCTCAGGTCCCATTTGCAGTGCAAGTGTGGAGCACTTTGGGGCGCGTCCGGTCACTGTTTTCAGCGGGGTGATGGTGGCGGGGGGGCTTATGCTGAGCGCGTTCGCTCCAAACATCCCCTTCCTCATCTTCTCCTTCGGCATCGTTGTCGGTGAGTTTCGGAAGCAAAAGCTAAATTTGTTGCTGAGTTGAGATATTTTTAAATGTTGAGGTAAATTCAAAGGAAGGATGAACTGAAGATAACACAGGATGAAGAAAGGGAAGGAGCCCAGATTACAGTGTAGTCAGCGGAAATGAAACACACACACACAAGACCGTTTATAACTGTCAGAGAAGCCATCACAGGCAACTGTACTCAACACTGCAACACGATGAATAAGAAAGCCCAAAAAAAAAATTACTCGGTTGAAAGACTAAGACTAAGACTGTAAACGGAAATGAACATGTTCACTCACACACAATCCCACCAGTTCCAATGACTCAGTCGGTCATTTTGGAAGCGCTGACTCATAATGAATGAGCCCTCTTGATTGGAGCAGGAAGCGTGTGTCATGTGACCGGGCCATGAAAATATTCCTCTGGATCAGATGTGGGTCAGTCGGCTAAGTACGGATCAAATTCTTTAACCGCTAGACTGATCTCTTGTTAACGGCTGAACGGAAAGGCATCCCCTCTATTCCTCCGCCAAAGATATATTTGGCTATCTGTGTATTTGTTCTGTTTCTAATCCATGGTCATGGTGACTTGTTATTCTAGGATGAGAGACACGGTAATCAAATACATAGTGCCCTTGAAAAAACAGTCAAATGCTTGATAGATAAAGTAATTTTTTCTTGCCTTCTTTCTTTCATTCACTCCTTTCTGGTGCCAATGTGTCTCTGCCCCGAGCTTATGCCGGAGAGCCCCCCTCTCTCTCTCTCTCTCTCTCTCTCTCTCTCTCTCTCTCTCTCGCTCTCTCGCTCTCTCTCAAATGAACCCCAGCTAATATTGACTTTAGCTAACAGTGATTTTGTCCTGGTGGTAATTATTTTACATTTTCTCCCTCTCTCTGTCCCCAAGGTGTGGGATGCGGACTGGTGTACGCAGCCACGCTCACCATTACCTGCCTGTACTTTGACAAGAAGAAGGGCCTTGCGCTGGGAATTGTGGGCACAGGTAGATAATGTCCATACTGCAGTACCACTGTCGAACAAACAACACCAAGTCACACATAAAGTGTTGCCACTTGATCCATTTAGAAGTAATCATTCCTTCCTGGAGGTTTTTCCTCTAGATTGAGGGAGTTTTTCCTTAGGGGTAAGGGGGTTTTGTACCATGTGGGCATGTGAAGCCCCCTGAGGCAGTCAGTCTGTGGAGGGGCTATTCAAATTAGATTGCATTCTCAGCTTTTTCCCACAGACTATCACACCTCAACTCACTCAAGAACATTCCATGAACATTCTGTACTATGCCCTTCATATGCACGATAACTTATATGCAGAATAACGTATAACTGTAACTCTATGCTGCTATTCAGCAGTTTTGCACTTTACTATATTGCACCTTTATTTGGACCTCAACAACTACCTACAAACACTGTGAATATTATACTATGTACTGTCTGTATATGTTGTGATTATTTGTTGTCTTTTTGCACTATTACGTTATTATGTTATATGTAATATGTTGGTAAATATATTAATAGCACATTTGGAGAATTGGGAAACCCATTTTTGGTCCTCTGTGTCAGTCTGACACAAAGTCAAAATGTGGAGTTCAGTTGAGTTTGTATTCAATAAATCCATCGCCTTTTACCGATACTCAGACCAAAGTGGATTGGCTTATTTGGCTTGTCAATCAACGGTGCGTGCGCCAATGTCTCGTGGGCTAGGTTCCAGCATGGGCGGCTTCCTCTACGCCACGCTGCAGACCAAGCTGATCGAGCTGCTGGGCGTCAGCGGCTGCCTACTCATCGTGGGCGCCGTGTCCCTCAACATCATCGCCTGCGCCGGCCCCATGCGACCCCTGACCCCGCCCAAGTACTACCTCAAGCAGCGCGCGGCCCTCCTGGAGAGGGCCGAGGCCGCGAGGCTGTCGGAGAAGCCGGGCCCAGACGAGGCCCCGGCCAATCAGAAGCCTCTGCTGACCAAGGACGCAGTGATGCTCACCGTGGAGACGAAGGAGCCGTTCCAGAGGAGGAGGGCTCGCGACTTTGCGGACCTGGTCCGGCAGATAAAGAGCAGGCTGAGGGATTATTCAAGGTATGTGTGAGGCCGACTTCCAGTTCATGTGACACACGATCCCGCCACGCGTACAATGCTCCTTCCCCTCAGCAACTAACCACCAGGAGCACGTTTAACCCGGTGACCTCACAGTGTGGCATGGGTCACTTTTTCAGTTCACCCTCTCTGTGTTCTATGAAATGAGTTATCGTTCCCTGACATTGGTTTCCTCTGGCACTTCGCTCGCCCACACTCCTCACTCTCGCTTCATATCTCTCTATTTATGTCTCTCGAATTCTCTCTCTCTCTAGATGCATGTCCTCTACATCAGCGGTGTTCCAGAACCGAGTCTTCATGGCCCTGTGTATCTCCTTCTTCCTCTTCGCCCTTGGTAAGTCTTATTCAAAATGTTCTATGTTTTCCAGCAATGACAAAACGTTTACAAACCAAATATATTTCACATATTTTTGTGCATAAATGTTTTTGTTTGGCCGTTGTCATTGGTGGTGAATTATATTGAGGTCACAGACACTCACAGGCGTTGTTGTAGTGCGTAACCGAGAGCAAGGTGGCAGCTGGTCGTCTTCACACTTGCATGCTTAAGCTGCCATCCGGTGAACCAGTAAACCACAACCACACCCCCACCCCCACACATGTGAACAGACAAAGGGACAGGAACAAATCCTTGATCATGTGACCTTTTTCGTTACGTTCTTTATTTTGTAAGGTACCTTGACAGGCGGTGAAGGTAATTCAGCCTAAAAACAAATAAGGAGGGGCCCATCCCGGTCCAAAAACAATACTGTGTCTATACAAACTTCCTTAAACCTACCAGGTCATGGAACGGTTATCCAGATACTGCCCGGTGTGTCAATAGAAGCCACTAAATAACCGACAACAGAAAACAAACAAAAACAAATTCTAACCGCTTTCCTCCCCCCCACCCCCCACAGCTGCCCGGCGCTGTCAGTCATCGGTGGCCCGCTAAACTGCTCACCCCCCCACTCCATAGGTGCCTTCCCCACCCTGCTCTTCATGGAGGACGTAGCCCGGAGCCAGGGGCTCATGGAGGAGGGCACCGCCACCTTCCCGCTGGTGTCGCTGGTCGCCATCGCCAGCGGCTTTGGCAAGCTGGGCCTGGGAGCGATGGTGGACCTGCCCTTCGTCCACAGCATCCCCCTCTTCATCTTCACCATGGTGGGCAGCGGGCTGGGCCTGCTGCTCATACCGTTCACCAAGTAAGCACACAGACTGGTCTGGAAGCTTGGTTGTTTTTTGATGTTTGTTTGTTTCCTGCTAGCATATTGACCTTCTTTTCTTTTTTCCTTTAGTAACCTCAACTTGATAATAATCTGGGAAAAAAAATCTGCTTTTATTTTACATGAATGCTTAGTGTTAGTAAATGTGGAATTGTTTTTAATGTGATTGATTTGTCGCTGCCATGCTAATGAACGGTAGGTGCTCCAAAGCCACCATCCACACGATTGTCCACTCGTAAACGATGACATCAATCTTTATACCTCCGGGATACTTCCTGTCCACACATTAGTGGCACAGCGTTGACATGCCAATAATGGCGACGCAACCCAGCATTTTCAGAGGAGCTCTGTTCTGAGAATACCTCGGGGGCGTACATTCTCAGCATGCAAAAAATGCATGCTCAGAATGCTGAGTGACCTCTTGACCTCTGCGTGCAGGTTCTACCTGGGGCTGCAGATCCTGGCTGTGTGGATGGGCTTCCTGGGCGGCAACTGGTCGCTGACCCCGTACATCACCAACGAGATAGTGGGCAAGGAGAAGCTCTCTGAAGCCCACGGCGTCCTCATGTTCTTCGGAGGCCTGGGAATCACCCTGGGGCCTCCAGTCGTAGGTAGGCCATGGACCAATTATCTCACTCATTTGTTGACAACAACGGCGGCCCTTCCCCAGAGGGATAATAGACGGTATAGTTTGAATGTGTTCTTTTCCTAAAGCGCAGCTAGTTAACAGCTGGTTGCGGGTAATGATTGTTACGTGTTAGGATTTTATATGTTACTTTGTATGCATTATTGATGACAGTAAAACACAATAATGTTGTGTTATCAAGCTCCGTTAAATGATTTAATATTAACCCGGGATAATATTGACCTTAGCTATCTGTGTGATTTTGTCTCTCTGACGCTCATGCTTTCTCTCTCTCTTTTCTAGGTTGCTTCTACGACCTGACCCTCTCCTTTGACATTGCATTCTACTTCAGCGGGGGGTGCGTGCTCCTGGGTGGCATGATCCTGTTTACCTGTACCCTGCCATGCCTGGGTCGTACCACTTTTGAAACCCCCCTCCCAACCCTAGAAGCCGTGCAGACGGAACACATTGAGTGTGTTATTCCCGACGCAACTGATGGGTCGTACACGCCGGCGACCCTCATGGTAACGTTCGCGGCCTGACAGATATATATCATTAAATAGTGTGCATTCTTGTTCAGTTTTGACAATTGAACCACAAACCATATCCCAAATTCCTGAATCAGCTGTTTAGTTTATCAGATGTTCCTCATTCAGGATTCTGAGGGAGATAGAAATGTAAAAAAGGGTTGAGAGGTGCCATTTGTGCAACCTCAACATTGAAGCTATTTCCTTGTTTTATAGTTTCTGGTTATGCGGTCGCCTAGAAACGACATACAAATAAACAACATCCCCCACATTTCAGACAGCTTACACCACGTTTTACTTATAGAGGTGTAGCTCTCCCAAAGAACCAGTTCTAGCAATAATTAGTCATATTTTTTTACGTGGAATTTGTGTTTTACAATTGAATTGTTTTGTTCAAATATACTGCCGTCAAAAGTTACTAGTAATTATATATTAGATATTATTATAATAACTTTATATCTATACATATATATATAATAAATATCTTCGGCAAACCGTAACTGTACGGGGTTCACACACAGATATTACTGACGGACACATTAGTAAAGCATTTGAAACCGAGAAATAAATCAAACATTTATTTATAGGCTATTGTCTATGTCTAAAGTGAAGTCGAATATGTAGTTTGGTTCTATGGAGTCTGGTTACGATTTTTTGTTATGCAAAGTTTAGCCGTCCAAATAATTATTTCTTATTTCGTTCCTTATGACTTGTTTGTAACTGTTTATTATTGTTGATGATTTGATTTGTAATCATTTTTTATCCAAGTATATCCCTTTATAGTGGAAGGCTTTATATCTGTCCTATCATTTAGCTGCTATGCTGTTTTACCACTATGCTTTTTTATTTATATTCCTTTTCTTGATAGGGGTTTTTGATGTAAGATCCGCACTTAAGCCAGAGGCAACATTGATCCATATTATTTTTCTTTCTTTTTTTATAAATGTTACAAAAGTAAATAATAATAATTGAAAATACCTTTTTAAAATTAAATTGATTTAACTTTTTAAGTGCAAACCTGCCAAATTCGAACTGCCATACAACACTTTTACTTTAAAATCCTACACATAACACAAAATGCTTTTTTTGTGTATTCTCAAGTTAAGTTTTACGGAGTAATGGTTATAGAGGGATATTCAACATCAAGACTTTTATACTAGTACATTTTTTGTAAGTGTTATTTTGTTTGAGACTGTACTGTATGACAATTCTTCATTTTTTTCCACTGTGTGGGTTTACAAGGAAAACAATATGGCTGTCTTAAACAAATCTCTGTCTGTGTATTTGGAATTGAACCAAAGTTCCCGGCGTCATACACTACTGTTTTATAAAGCGCATTTCCTAAAGGTTGTATAGACCTTACTGGGGAACAAAATGAAAATCATTAACAATCGAAATAAAAATATAAAGGCTGGTCCTACAGTTAAAACGTTTTTTCATACATTTTTCATTTATATATATATATATATATATATATATATATATATATATATATATATATATGTGTGTATATGTGCATGTTTTTGTACCATATCTACCCCACCGTGGTAATTGTGACAGGGTTGGATATGAGGCATCATGTCTTGGAGTAGAAATTAGTCTTTATATCTTCTGAAAAAGGTCTCTCAGACGTAGTTTGGAAGAAAGGAAAAAAGTGTGATTATGTACAATATATTCTGTTTAATTGTTCAACTCACAAATCTTCTCAGAGTGTTCAAAAAGTGGTCAAGACTGAACTTTATGATGGATTGAAATCAAACAACTCAACAGATGAGGAGAGCCTCTTTGTCTGTGTGTGCCTGTGTTCTATTCTGCTCTGTTCTTTGGGGGTCCTAAAGTTCATTGAGTTGGTTGTGAGTTTGACAGTGTGTCAACGAGGGCACGTTTACCATCTCACACAGACAAAGAGCAATAGGGGCCACTAGTTATCTGTTGGTTGTTTGATAAAGGAATCCCAAGGTGTTACTTGAAATAAAAACGGAACTATACCTACTATGATGCTATGACACACATTGGCAATATATTTGTTTGTTTTTTGTTTAGGGGTTTCAGCATTCTTTTTTTAAATAAAAAGTTGTACTACATTATGAAGTAAATCTCTCTTTCCCGGGGATAATGGACACTGTTTTTTTGTGTGATTAGTGATGATCATCTGGAGAAGCAGAACTGAACACCTTTTGAACGGATGTTAATCCCAACCTCCCCAAACAGACGTAAACAAAGAGTCAGTCGGTTTTAATTTGGGGTCCTTGGATGTTCCATGCGTACAGGAAGTGGGCTGATGTAATCCTCACCACACTCCTAAAATCTAGAGCCAACGGCACCGCAGAGTTGAGAGGGACCGGTGAGTTCATGTCGTCAGTTCTTTGAAGCACGTGTGTGGGATTCAGAGGGGGCTTTCATGTCGTTGTTTATGTATTTTTTATGACTGGTTTAAAGTTTCAGAATTTCCGTTTGAAGAATACTATATTTAGATAATATGGGTAACACACCCAGCTCAAGGGAAGCCCTTTTTATCCAAGCTTCATTGCTTGTATACTGCAACTATGAAAAGATCACTTGAATAGGAGAATAGATTATTAATATTCCAACAGCATTACTGGACTAATAATATTTAACTTAATAATGAAACATGACATGGGTAAGTTATGAATGAAGTAAAACCAAAGTTGGGCTAAACTTTTTGTCTTTGGCAGTCTTGGGGCGCAGTAGTCGCCATAGGCAAAGTTGCCCTCTACCGTACTCAAGTATGATTGCCCCCCCCCAACTGGGCCTGATGCTGCCTTCAAAACAGCTCGGAGGTTCGGAAGCTGTTATGTGTCTTTACGCAAACCTTCCCTTCTTCCAAAATAAGAGTGTTCAGGAAACGCCCCTCAGAAGTTCGTAGGCTATGACATAAAACCGGAAAACAGATCGGTCTGGAGACTAGACTTCATAACAACTTCAAGTATGGATGCCCGCAGGGACCTCTTTGGGGGGGGGGGGGGGGTCCAGCGGGGTGTGGCGCTGCTGGGCCGTGGGGATGGACCCCGGTCGGGGCGCAGCCGGCTGGGGGGACTCCTGCGCTTTATGGCCCAGCAGGTTGGACAGGGAGCGGAAGGCATGCCCACACCTGTCACACTTGTAAGGGGAATTCCCCTGTGTGCAGGTGAACGTGCGCCATCAGCCCAGCCTTCTGAGAGAAGGCTGGGCTGCAGTAGGAGCACGTGTACGGCTTCTCCCCCATGTGGAGCCGCTGGTGGGTCTTGAGGTGCGAGGCCCGGCCAAAGCTCTTCCCACACACCGGGCTCTTAAAGGGCCGATCCCCGCTGATGATCGTTTTGTGAGCAACCAGGTGGGAGGACTGATGGAAGGACTTTCCACAGGTCCCACATCTGAACTTCCTCACCTTGCTGTGAGAAGCGAGGTGAACAGTCAAGTGGGTCAGGGAAATGAAGGTCTTGTCACAGTCAGGGCAGCTGTGAGGGTGGGCGGCGTCCCGGTGGTATAATATGTCCCCTTTAAGCTGCCAGTTGAAACGGGAGTAACCTGTAGACCGCTGTCAACGACCCCATCCCTATTGACAACGAGATCCAAGAGGAACCACGAACAGCAGAGATCTGACACCCGGGACACAGAGAAGAACGACCACAGCCCCGTCTGGTGGAACGAGCTCCCTCCAATATCAGGACCGCAGAGTCGCTCACAAGCTTCCGCAAAAGACTCAATTCTCACTTCTTGTTCAGAGTTCACGTAGACCAGGGGTCGGCAACCCGCAGCCCACAGGCCGCCCTTTGGCGCCGCCCTTATGGCGCTTTGGCCATAACCCGAAATTAACATTCATGGGATTAATTTTCCTATGATTGTTGTAGGCCTAAAGTCAACCATACATTATCAATGTGTAAAATATATATTGCTTGTATAGGGCATGAAAAATGTTTTTTCAGCATGAAATGTGCATCGCGATACTATCCTGGTGCCTATTTTCTGAGCGGGTAGCTTGCTAAAATCTTCTAGCTATGGATCCAAAGAAGGCAAAACATATATAAGATGAAAACAACACCATACAGCCCTTATATTCAGAAGCTCTGCAATTTAATTTCAGAAACAAAAATCCCATGAAACTGGATGAGAAAGTTAGGGGGTGTTTGATTATCTCATTCATTATAGCAAGTTGTAACCCTGTGTTAATATAGATTTTTGCTCATGCATGCCCCAAGTGTTGCTGGGAATCAATGCAAAAGACTACTTAGCACTGAACTGGACAGTCATAATTCAATTGTTTGAAATGTTTAACAGTGTTGTTATTTTCTATGATGCAATGATATTCATTTCATTTGCACAAACATGGACTGAAAAGAGCTAGGCCTACTCAATTTCAACTTTAAAACCTGAGTTGATTTTTCCTGCATTCCTCCATCATTTATTGTTAGATGTAACATCCACTCAAAGGCTTGTTTTGTAGCCTGTTTTTGTAGTATGTTTTATTGCAATTGCATGTATTCATTGCATAAATCCTATTGTTGTACATGCCTATACCGGCTATTTAATTGCTAAAGTAGCTAAATAGCCTATCACCACAAAAATGCAGCCCCATACAGCTATCCACACCCCATTTCTAACCAAAAATGGCCCTTACTGTACCGACAGCGTATATTGTTTTTCGTTCTTCTGACAAATGTACTCATTGTAAGTGTCTTTGGATAGCATTTAGCGTCTGCTAAATGCCCTAATGTGAATGTAGTGTTTTCTCTTCTCTTCCATTTACCCCCGATAAAAACACTAGACGAGTCTCTGAAGACAGACCAAGTTCCCTGGGCAGTGGGCTGTGTCGCCTGTGTGGAGATGGTTTGAAATGTGGCTGTTCCTATGGGCCTCATCATGGGGGATTAGGAGGACAAGGAGGACTAGAGGGACCAGGAGGACTAGGGGGACTTTAGGAGGACTAGGGGGACTTTAGGAGGACTAGGGGGACTTTAGGAGGACTAGGGGGACTAGGACGACTAGAGGGACTAGGAGGACCAGGGGGACTAGGAGGTAAGTAAGTACAATATATTTATAAGTACAACAGTTTTCACTGGCCAAAGTGCCGTACATTGTGCAAAAAAGGCATATAAAAGAACACATACCACATACATAGACAGTACATTAAAACATAAAAATAACAACATACCACAAAAGGGGAGGAAAGGCCAGGGAGAAGAAGTAAGTTTTGAGCCTAGATTTAAAACTGGTGACGGAAGGAGCGTCTCTAATTGAAGGCGGCAGTTCGTTCTAAAGGCGGGGGCCACAGCAAAAGCCCTGTCACCCCTCTGTTTTAATCTAGTGCGTGGAACGTGCAGGAGACCCATGCTACATGATCTAAGGGACCTGGGAGCTGAGTGGTGATGGATGAGCTCTGTAATGTAGGGCGGGGCCAGGCCATTTAGGGCTTTAAAAACCATAAGTAGGGTTTTAAAATTAATTCTGTGCTGGATGGGCAACCAGTGGAGGGATGCTGCCCCCGGCAGGTGTGGGAGGGCGTCAGGGCAATCACGGACTACAAGGGAAGAACACCCCCCCATGTCAACAGCAGCGCCCCTCGGTGTCGCCCCCTCTCCCCTATGATGGCTCCACCCTAGTCCTGAGCACTCATGAGGTCAGACTCAGCCTACGCAACATCAACATCAGGAAGGCGGCAGGCCCAGATGGAGTCCAGGGATGGGTGCTCAAGGACTGTGCGGCTGAACTAGCTCCAGTTCTTACCACCATCTTTAACCTGTCTCTGGCCTCATCCTGGGTTCCACTATGTCTCAAAGCAGCAACAATATTCCCGGTTCCCAAGAAACCGAATGTTTGAGGTCTGAACAACTACAGGCCTGTAGTAGCACTCACTCCTACCATCGCAAAATGCTTTGAGAAACTGGTCATGAAACACATTCAAGCCTCCATACCGCCATCATTAAATCAAAATCAGTTTGCTTACCGGAAGAACAGGTCTACAGAGGATGCCATTGCCATTGTGTTACACACTCTACTAGAATATCTTGAGCACAGGGAACACATATGGGAGACGCCTTTTTGTTGACTTTAGTTCAGCCTTCAACACTATCCTGCCAAACAAGCTACACAGCAAATTACTTTATGGTCGTATTTTGATTAACTTTAGCCTGGTTAACCTTGACCTATGCTTCTTAAAATTAAATACACCTAGTTTGGTGGGGATTGACTCAAGTTAACCCGGCATTTTGTTACAGGTTCTGTCCCCTTTAATGTCCCCTTTAAGCTGCCAGTTGAAACGGGAGTAACCTGTAGACCGCTGTCAACGACCCCATCCCTATTGACAACGAGATCCAAGAGGAACCACGAACAGCAGAGATCTGACACCCGGGACACAGAGAAGAACGACCACAGCCCCGTCTGGTGGAACGAGCTCCCTCCAATATCAGGACCGCAGAGTCGCTCACAAGCTTCCGCAAAAGACTCAATACTCACTTCTTGTTCAGAGTTCACGTAGACCAGGGGTCGGCAACCCGCAGCCCACAGGCCGCCCTTTGGCGCCGCCCTTATGGCGCTTTGGCCATAACCCGAAATTAACATTCATGGGATTAATTTTCCTATGATTGTTGTAGGCCTAAAGTCAACCATACATTATCAATGTGTAAAATATATATTGCTTGTATAGGGCATGAAAAATGTTTTTTCAGCATGAAATGTGCATCGCGATACTATCCTGGTGCCTATTTTCTGAGCGGTAGCTTGCTAAAATCTTCTAGCTATGGATCCAAAGAAGGCAAAACATATATAAGATGAAAACAACACCATACAGCCCTTATATTCAGAAGCTCTGCAATTTAATTTCAGAAACAAAAATCCCATGAAACTGGATGAGAAAGGTAGGGGGTGTTTGATTATCTCATTCATTATAGCAATGTTAATATGTTAATATAGATTTTTGCTCATGCATGCCCCAAGTGTTGCTGGGAATCAATGCAAAAGACTACTTAGCACTGAACTGGACAGTCATAATTCAATTGTATGAAATGTTTAACAGTGTTGTTATTTTCTATGATGCAATGATATTCATTTCATTTGCACAAACATGGACTGAAAAGAGCTAGGCCTACTCAATTTCAACTTTAAAACCTGAGTTGATTTTTCCTGCATTCCTCCCTCATTTATTGTTAGATGTAACATCCACTCAAAGGCTTGTTTTGTAGCCTATGTTTTATTGCAATTGCATGTATTCATTGCATAAATCCTATTGTTGTACATGCCTATACTGGCTATTTAATTGCTAAAGTAGCTAAATAGCCTATCACCACAAAAATGCAGCCCCATACAGCTATCCACACCCCATTTCTAACCAAAAATGGCCCTTACTGTACCGACAGCGTATATTGTTTTTCGTTCTTCTGACAAATGTACTCATTGTAAGTGTCTTTGGATAGCATTTAGCGTCTGCTAAATGCCCTAATGTGAATGTAGTGTTTTCTCTTCTCTTCCATTTACCCCCGATAAAAACACTAGACGAGTCTCTGAAGACAGACCAAGTTCCCTGGGCAGTGGGCTGTGTGGAGATGGTTTGAAATGTGGCTGTTCCTATGGGCCTCATCATGGGGGATTAGGAGGACAAGGAGGACTAGAGGGACCAGGAGGACTAGGGGGACTTTAGGAGGACTAGGGGGACTAGGAGGACTAGAGGGACTAGGAGGACCAGGGGGACTAGGAGGTAAGTAAGTACAATATATTTATAAGCACAGTTTTCACTGGCCAAAGTGCCGTACATTGTGCAAAAAAGGCATATAAAAGAACACATACCACATACATAGACAGTACATTAAAACATAAAAATAACAACATACCACAAAAGGGGAGGAAAGGTCAGGGAGAAGAAGTACGTTTTGAGCCTAGATTTAAAACTGGTGACGGAAGGAACGTCTCTAATTGAAGGCGGCAGTTCGTTCTAAAGGCGGGGGCCACAGCAAAAGCCCTGTCACCCCTCTGTTTTAATCTAGTGCGTGGAACGTGCAGGAGACCCATGCTACATGATCTAAGGGACCTGGGAGCTGAGTGGTGATGGATGAGCTCTGTGATGTAGGGCGGGGCCAGGCCATTTAGGGCTTTAAAAACCATAAGTAGGGTTTTAAAATGAATTCTGTGCTGGATGAGCAACCAGTGGAGGGATGCTGCCCCCGGCAGGTGTGGGAGGGCGTCAGGGCAATCACGGACTACAAGGGAAGAACACCCCCCCATGTCAACAGCAGCGCCCCTCGGTGTCGCCCCCTCTCCCCTATGATGGCTCCACCCTAGTCCTGAGCACTCATGAGGTCAGACTCAGCCTACGCAACATCAACATCAGGAAGGCGGCAGGCCCAGATGGAGTCCAGGGATGGGTGCTCAAGGACTGTGCGGCTGAACTAGCTCCAGTTCTTACCACCATCTTTAACCTGTCTCTGGCCTCATCCTGGGTTCCACTATGTCTCAAAGCAGCAACAATATTCCCGGTTCCCAAGAAACCGAATGTTTGAGGTCTGAACAACTACAGGCCTGTAGTAGCACTCACTCCTACCATCGCAAAATGCTTTGAGAAACTGGTCATGAAACACATTCAAGCCTCCATACCGCCATCATTAAATCAAAATCAGTTTGCTTACCGGAAGAACAGGTCTACAGAGGATGCCATTGCCATTGTGTTACACACTCTACTAGAATATCTTGAGCACAGGGAACACATATGGGAGACGCCTTTTTGTTGACTTTAGTTCAGCCTTCAACACTATCCTGCCAAACAAGCTACACAGCAAATTACTTTATGGTCGTATTTTGATTAACTTTAGCCTGGTTAACCTTGACCTATGCTTCTTAAAATTAAATACACCTAGTTTGGTGGGGATTGACTCAAGTTAACCCGGCATTTTGTTACAGGTTCTGGGTTTCTCAAAAATGAGGAAAGAAAATTCTCAACCCGAGGAGATACAAATGGCTACAGGATTTCATGACTGTAGAAGAACGGGTCAGAAAATATGTCTGTCCAAATTCTGCATTTTCTGTTCATTGTTATAGCTCCCCCTATGGCCCAATCTGGGTACAAATTGGAAAGGTTTCATTTTCAGTTAATTGTTTAACCACTCCCTAAAGCCCGATATGGATACAATTTGGCGGGGTTCATCTTGACCCATCTGCCTTTGACTACATCAAGTTTGATGAGGATTGGTTTAAGTTAACCTTGCCTTTTGGCATTAACTTAATTTTGGACGATTTTAAGCCTCTGGCGGCCATGTTGTTCTGTCAATCAACTTCATTTTACTTGAGCAGTTGCAACTTTGGTCCCCAACAGCAATTAAGTTGGCTCGCTCAAATCAAACATTCAATGTACAGACTTCGCTTTATGTCAGATTGCAGACATTGGTCCATAGATGATATGTGCTAAACAGATTTTTGTCTAAGTCAAAAACCTAGGATCCTTAGTGAATTGGGTGTTTTTAACAAAGTTCAAGATAGTCGTAAATCTATCAAAATAAAGTCATAGATTCTTGAGGCATATTTGTTCACCATGAGGATATGCATGTGTTTGCATTTTTGGCTGTTACTATAGCGCCACCTTTGGGCCAATCAGTGTAATATTTGCTCTCTGTTGATCTTGAGTCAGCCTTTACAGCTGTTTCTTAAAAAGCGTGCGAGCGGTTTAGGCTGTGTAAGTCAAAATAATAATAATGAATATAGCTGCGAGCACCGATGTGGGGATCAAGCAGAATAGGACTCCATAAACTAATTTCTGTGGACAGACATAATCGGTTAGTTGGCTACATGATGACCGTCTAAGTAATTTCCATTACAACGAAAGCTATTGGCAAATGGTTATCACATTGAAAATACATTATAGTTGATTTCTAAGGGCCGGAATAGACTTGCTGCTAACAACACCCCCCTAGAGGTCAAATGTCACCGATTTATTTGGGCATCATCCGGATAGGGTCATACGACTATGAGCCAAGTTTGGTTTGGATACATGAAGCCTTGCAGAGATATGAGATCACTTCCTGTTTGACGTCCCCCTGAGGTCAAAGGTCACCAAATTGTTTGGGTGTCATGAGGATGATGATGTTATGAGTCTATGTAACAAGTTTGGCTATGATATGTTAAAGAGTTGCTGAGAATAGGCTTACTTCCTGTTTGGCGGCTTTGCCGCAAAGTTTGATTGGCTGTCACAGCCAAATGGTTTTGAATTTGAAAAAGCTGTTAGATAGATTTGTTCAGCTTGGTCTGAAGATTATAAATGGCAAGTTTCATGAAGATTGGACAGAATTTGTTGCCTGTGGATATGTACTATTGATTTTGACAACTTTCAACATGGCAGCCAAATTCTGATGTTTCCATGAGAAATAATTTAGTAGCTATATGAAGAGGTCTGACAGTAACACCAGACATTGAAACTTAGTTTGAAATATACTCATGTGAAGAGAGAGTAGTTAAAACACATCTTAATTAATTACAGAGCCTACTAGAGGTCAAAGGTAATGAGTGTTCCCATGATAATGTCATGGGTCTATGTACCAAGTTTGCTTATGATATGTCAAAGGGCTGCTGAGAAATGGGCTTACTTCCTGTTTGGCACCTTCAAGGTCAAATTTGATTGGCTGTCGCGACCAAACGGTTTTGAATTTGAATAATCTATTTCATGATTTTTGTGGCCCATGGTCTGCCCATCATCTGTGCCAAGATTCAAGATGATTGGACGAAATTTGTGATAGGAAATGCAATTTGAAGGTTTTTGACATAAACCAAGATGGCGAAAAAATCCATCACAGCGCAACACAACGATTTGCCAAAGTCTTCAAGAGTTTTCGACTTACGGTATAGGCTGCAGTATGTCTTTGACAGAATTTGAGGAAAAAAAACACGTTACAGAAACAATAGGGGGCAAGCAGCTTCGCTGCTCGGACCCCTAATAATAGGAAAACGTAGAATAACAATGGTTGTCTCGCAGCTTCGCAGCTTGATCCCCAATAAAAACACTCACAATTACAATAGGTTGCCTTCGCACTTTGTGCTTGGCACCCTAATTAGCCGTCAAACAACTTGGCCCAGACAGACCGGATATTAGCATCATCCAACAAACGAAGGAAATGGGGAAATCGTACCACAGAACTTTCTCCCGATCATGGTATGAGAAGAAAAAATTGCTATGTGGTTGCTCAAAAGGTATGTATGGACCACAGTTTGAGTGACGTGAGAGACACTTTTCAGAACGAGCTAAGAAGCATGAATCAAGCAAAACACATATACATTGTTCAATGAAACTTGCCCTTCTAGGTCAAGTTAATAATGCTGCGCAGCTGGACGAGGGCTATGATGTCAGTGTGAGGAATCACAATAAGGAGGTCGACAATAACCGACACATTCTGTCAAAGCTCGAAATGTAATTCTGCAACAGTTGGGTGTTGTTTGTTCAGCGGAGAATGAGGTGGACAGAGACAGGCTGATAGCACAAACATGATGGAGCGAGTGTGATGCGAGGAGCAAGAGGTGGAGTGAGGAGGAAGGTTCAGGATGTGGTGACCCACAACTACAATGATAAGACATTCACCAAGGGACTGTACATTTTAAGGAAAAGGGTTTTGGGATAACAGTTCCGGTTTACGGCAGTTACGTTTTGAACTCATCATATGACGAGTGTTGCGGATGACACTTCAAAAGCTTGCAGTAACATTAGGCTATTTGTGTATTCTTAATTCTTACTCATAATTAGTTTAGTGAACATGTTTTAATGTAGCTCAAAATATATGTTAAAGAAACATATCAATTTTGTCTGTGGTCATACGCCCGTAGTTTCTGCCCCACTGAAATGTAGGGTCACTGCACGCTACTGTGGAGGACTATAGGAGGACTATGGGGACTAGGGGGACTATGTGGACCAGTAGGAATAGGAGGACCAAAAAAATCCTTGTGTCGATATATATATATTCCTTTTTTTTTTTTACAAAAAACAAAGACCGCCAATACAAACAAATCACACATATAATACGACAATATAAGTGCATATTGGCCTGTATTTAGGACTTACCTGTTCAAATTAGATGGGGCATTTCTAAGTTTAGTTTTTGGTTCAGTTTTGAGTTTCGTTTTTCTTTGGTTCTGTTTCATCAGTAAAAGGGAGGGGCTCAACGCTCCCTCTGTATAAAGGGACGGCGAGTCTTATCCTCTAACAGTTCACTCTTCTGCACTCCTACAACCCGGAATGAGGTAGGCTACACATATTCAACCAAACTTATCCTATTATAATAGTGCAGTTATTTTTGTATTATATTGTCATGTTCACCTTTAAGCTGCGTTCACACCAAAAGACACATTTGTCGCCCGTTTGAGTTGTCGCCCAAGTTTTGTTGCGCGACAAATCATAATCCGTCGCTATGTACATTTTACCAGGCGCATTTGTCGCGCCACATCTTCCCGCCAACAGTGCTTCATGCAAATCCATTCTCAACCATGGACGAGTAACCACCATTGCATGTCTTTACCTGTTGTGGAAGGGGGAGAGACGTAGGAGAACCCGACGCAGTCTATTCATAATATTGCAATGACCACGGAAGAGGCAGTGAATGAAGTATTGATTAGACAGCGATTTATTAGATACCATGGTGGTATCTACCTACATTAGCGGTGGTATTACGCTAATAAACCGTTGGAACACACAAGACCGGTAAGTTGGTAACCACAGCAACGCCGGTAACCTGGGGTGGACTGGGAGAAAAATTCAGCCCTGACATGTTCTCTCCAGACCAGCCCACTACATTATTAGCACTAGGGGTGGGACGAGACGAATGGGAAGAACCCTGTATATCCGAATAATAGTACAGTTTTTTGTTTTTCAAGTTTGTGTTTCTTGTGCTGCTGACAAGAAAGTTGTCAAACCCGAACAGGAAGTTAACAGACATCCTGTGGTTGCTGCATCTCCACCCGCCATATCTACTACAAAACCCTCTCTTGCAGTTATAAGTCTGTGACTGTGAAAATCGTTTGGTGTAAGCCCAGCATCGGTTAAAACCAGACTCGGACAATAATAACAAAATCTCCTGACAAATAATCTAAATAGAAACATATTACAGACAGTAACAGCATTAGAGCTGAAACCAATTTGTTTTAACGGTGACTCAGTCATTATGAAACCATAAATAGAGAATTTAATTTTTTTTCTCATATACTTCTCATATTCTCATACACGTGTATGTGCACATGTATGTATACATGTGCACATACATGTATATGAGAATGCATATCTATTCAGACCTGTAATTCGGCCTACCTGCATAACTGTTAATCATATAAAAGATATGCAAATGTTTGAAATTAAAATCAATGTGAAAATCTTCAACCAGGAAATAATCATAATCAAACCTTTTGTTTCAATCTGAGGCAAAACAAGTTGCATAATAAACTCACAAAGTCAAGAGAAGCTCTCTCTCTCTCTCTCTCTCTCTCTCTCTCTCTCTCTCTCTCTCTCTCTCTCTCTCTCTCTAACTTCTAGCAGGTGAGGAAAACCTGTTTGACAGGAGATGATGGTAGCAGAGAATATAAAGACATTTATGAATAACCAATTGTCATTTTATCACACATATAGTATGTTTCTTCACATAAACCTTTAAACATACACATATTGCATTCCTCTCGAAATAGTCATCACCACAGTAAACAATAAATTAATTGAAAGATTACAATAAATTCAAGGGCAAATATTGCAAATTAAACTGATTATTTCCAATAGGTTTACTTGTATTTTGTGCTAAAATTCAAAGTGTCACATCCGTATTTACAATACAGCTTGATTCTGCATCTCTATTTACAGCTCATTAGTCCGTTGCTATGGCAACAAGAGACTGCTAACGTTAGCAGCTGTTAGCTAGCTTAGCCAAATCATCTGAACAATAATAACCAATAATATCACAATTCGGCCTATTTAAACAAAATCAACCACAACTACCAACAGTCACAGCCCTTCAACTCTGGGCTAATATGTTGTCACAAGTATGCAGTTAATTAGGTCACATCACATTCAATGTAAAAACGTTTTCTACTTTGTTTTGGACATGTCTCAAAATGTAGCCTAGCTAGCCCTAGGCTAACGTTACTTAGCATATATGCCTCCACTCGCTCGTCTCCTGGCGCAGCAGCACCTGCTGGGGTGTGGACCCCGGCACCAAATAGGTCTGTCAATTTTGAACATTTAACTTCCATCTCCAGAGGCTTAAGTCGCCGTTTTTCAGCACCACCCGGGCGTTTTCAGCTCCGTACCGGCTCCCGCGACTCCGGCCCATGCCATGAGGTCAATAAAATAGGAATCTAATTGCGTACGTGAGTACTGAAAACAATGAAACAGGTAATGCATAAATGAAAACATGAGTTGAACTAGGTACAGACTCTCTGTACAGTGAAATGAAATGAAGTGAAGTACGAGAGTCTGGTAGAACCAGGCTAGGTGCAACCGGTAAAACCGGTAATCTCCTAGGGCGGCAAATGTGTCAGGGGCGCCCTCTGGTGGCGTCCAATTAATTAACTAAATTATACGAAACCCTCACCGTAGCAAGCAGGACAACGCGATTAGGGTTTTTTCCAAACCCCCCCCCCCCGGAATTCCTGTCCAGGGGCACAAAATAAATGTGTGCACCGGGGCATATCAACATGATGTTACGCCACTGGCCGTGATATTATATATTATAGTATATTTAAGCATAGTGGTAAAATAATAATAATATAATAATAATACATTTAATTTAGAGGCGCCTTTCAAGACACCCAAGGTCACCTTACAGAGCATATAGTCATCATAAATCGTTTTAAAAAAAACAAGACATTGTGGAAAAAAATAAATAAATAAATAAACATAATAAATAAATAAAACAAAAACAAGACAAAACAAAACAAACAAACAATCAAAACAGTGATCAGTTAGACGTTGTGTGCGAGTTTGAACAGGTGAGTTTTGAGTTGTGACTTGAAGGTTGTAATGGTGTCTGACTGTTTTATGTGTGGGGGGAGGGAGTTCCAGAGCCTGGGTGCTGAACAGCTGAATGACCGGGCACCCATTGTAGTGAGTCGTGATGTGGGGATACATAGTAGTCCAGCAGAGGTTGAGCGGAGGGAGCGGGAGGGAGTATATTCTTGGAGGAGGTCGCAGAGATAACTGGGGGCTAGGTTGTGGAGAGCTTTGTAGGTGAGGAGTAGGGTTTTGTATTGGATGCGGTAGTGTACTGGGAGCCAGTGAAGTTGGATGAGGACAGGGGTGATGTGGTCAGATGATTTGGTGCGGGTGATAATCCGGGCGGCTGAGTTCTGAATGATCTGCAGTCTGTTGATGAGTTTGGTGGGGAGTCCGGTGAGGAGGGCGTTGCAGTAGTCTATGCGTGATGTGACAAATGAGTGAACTAGGATTTCAGTGCTGGATTGGGTCAGTGATGGGCGGAGTCTGGCGATGTTGCGGAGGTGGAAGAATGCAGTCCGGGTGATGTTGTGAATATGGGGTGCGAATGAGAGGGTGTTGTCCAGGATGACGCCGAGGCTCTTGACTTTGGAGGAGAAGGGTACTGGGAATCCATCGATAATTATGAGTGGAGCTGGGGTGTGTTGTGATTTAGTGAGGGTGGATTTGGATCCGATGAGCAGGGCCTCGGTCTTGTTTCCATTGAGTTTCAGGAAGTTCCTGCTCAACCAGCTCCGGATCTCTTCCAGGCACGTGATGAGGGAGGTGGGGGGGATGGCAGCGGTGGGTTTAGTGGAGATGTAGACCTGTGTGTCGTCAGCGTAGCAGTGAAAATGGACCCCATGGTGACGGAGGAGTGTGCCCAGCGGGAGGAGGTAAGTGGTGAACAGGAGTGGACCCAAGACTGACCCCTGGGGGACACCCAGTGAGACACCTGAACACCCAGACTTGTGGTTGCTTAGTTGAACAAATTGTTGACGGCCGGTGAGGTAGGATGTAAACCAGGAGAGTGCAGCACCAGTGATCCCAATGCCAGCCAGGCGGTCCAGGAGCAGAGGGTGGGAGATGGTGTTGAATGCTGCGCTGAGATCGAGGAGGATGAGAATGGTGAGTAATCCAGAGTCGGCTGCAAGTCGTTGGTGATTTTGACTAGGGCTGTTTCAGTGCTGTGTTTTGGACGGAAGCCAGATTGGAACGGTTCGTGGAGATTGTTAGTGTCGAGGTGGGACTGTAGTTGTGCGGCAACCACCCTTTCAAGTGTTTTGGAGATGAAAGGGAGATTGGAGATGGGCCGGTAATGGTTAAGGTCAGTTGGGTCAGCACCAGGTTTTTTCAGGATGGGAGTGATGGCAGCCAGCTTGAGAGTGGGGGGTACAGTACCAGTAGTGAGGGAGGAGTTAATTATGTTGGTGATCATGGGGGAGATGGACGGAAGACATGCTTTGACAAGGGAGGTGGGAAGAGGATCGAGCTGACAGGTGGTGGTTTTGGCTTTGCGGATGAGTTCTGAAACGGTCTGTTCTGTTACTGGGGTGAAGTCAGAGAGGGAGCTGATGAGAGGTTGGCCAGAGGTGATCATCCAGGGTGGGTCATCAGAGGGGGTGCGAGATGAGGCCAGTTGTTGGTGAATGGTGTTGATTTTAGAGCTGAAGAAGTCAAGGAACGCAGTGCATTGGGTGGTGGAAATGTCTGGAGGGAGGGATTTAGGAAGCTGAAGTAAGTGGCTGACTGTTGAGAAGAGGACTCTGCTAATGTATAATGAGCACATACCACTGACTGAAGTGATCTATTGCTTTTATACAACGGTTACTATTATGGCAAAACGAAAGTCATAGACACACTACATTTAAAAAAAAAACAAGAAAGTCAAAGTAGCTGTTTTAATAAAGAATACAAAAAAGTAGTCCCTCCTGGCTGCCTTCAAAATGCACAACGGTCGCTATGCAACACACTTTAGCGTCCCTCCGAGAGAAGGCTCGGCTAGAGCGGTTCGCCGCCAATTTATCCTATGGAGCAGTTCACTCGCCGTGTGCCTCAGCTTTCGTTAGTCTCTCCATCGCCTTGCTCACTCCCGGAGTAACAACATTTACACCCTCTCCAATATCCATCATTCAACATATTTTTTACTTTGTAACTGTTACTACTTCCAGGCGCGGAGTGATATGCACAAAATGATCGGGCGTCATAGCAGTTATGTATACGCTCATTATACAACAGTTAGGAACCAATCAGATCGCTGGATTTAGGCCCCCCGTTGTATAAAAGCAATAGATCACTTCAGTCAGTGGCATGTGCTCATTATACCACTGTTTTTTTTTATACAACGGGGGGCCTAAATCCAGCAATCTGATTGGTTCCTAACTGTTGTATAATAATGTTATTTATACAACGGGGGGCCTGAATCCTGCGATCTGATTGGTTCCTAACTGTTGTATAATGAGCGTATACATAACTGCTATGACGCCCAATCATTTTGTGAAAGTATCACCCTTGAAGTGGAAAGTGTCAAAGAATACAACCGTGTTTTTACTAGTGTGTGTGTGTGAAGTCATTTTGACATAATTTTAGCAGTTGTATAAAAGCAATAGCACAGTTCACTGAAGTCTAAAATCGCTGAGTGAACTGCTCCATAGGATAAATTGCCGGCGAACCGCTCTATCGGAGCCTTCTCTCGGAGGGACGCTAAAGTGTGTCGATGCATAGCGGTAGCCAGGAGGGACTACTTTTTGGTAGTCTTTAATAAAACGTCTACTTTGACTTTCTTGGTTTCTTTTTAAATGTAGTGTGTCTATGAATTTCGTTTCGCCATAACAGTAACCGTTGTATAAAAGCAATAGATCACTTCAGTCAGTGGCATGTGCTCATTATATACCACTGTGAAGGGGGTCGCCGGCCCTCCGTTGCGCGTCGGGGCCGGACAACGCCCCTTAACAGTGGTATAAAGAGCACATACCACAGCCTGGCGTGATCTATTGCTTAAATATAGAGCTCCGGGAGCCGCAAACGGCAGCAATCACTTTCTCCTCCATGCTGCGTTTCACCCCGGACTGCACCTCTCTCAGGGAACGGTTGGCCGGTTGAACGCTTGTACTCAACGTCCCAGGCTGGGCGTAGTCCTATAATAAACTACCGATTAGAACACTACCTAGACCCTATAGGCTTGTCATAAACATATATATGTGTTTGTGCGTGGGTGGGTGCATGTGTGATTTTAAACTGTTTAAAATCAGCCATCACTTAATTCTGAAGGAAAAATTAGGAAACAATAAATCAGAATCGGACACTAAGCTAACTTGTAGCATTAATCCATTAGGATTTGGTCACATGACATGTCGGAGTCCGACGCTCCTATTGGCTCGTGTTGGAGTCATCTGTCCATAGATGTTCCCGCCAAGATCGCTAATTGCAACAAGGTTATCCTATTGGTTGATTGACCTCATCAACCATAACACTGGCTGTCTCTTTATTCTGTTCCTTTTTACAGGAATCTCGACAGAAACCATGAGTTCGACAGAAACTCGGTAAGTTCGATCTGTTATCTTCCGAAAAATAAGTAAGTGGCCTGAAAACGCAATGCATCTTACAATTCAATTACAGTACACATCACGTATCGCTGTGGTGGTGCTTAAGGGGGGAGCGATGAATTCTCATATACGTGAAGAGTTTTCAGGATATTTAACTGGGCATTAGAAAGATAGTTTAAAAGTTTGAAAACTAAATGGAATAATCATTCAAATCTGATATGATTAGAAAAACACAATTTACATTTCCATATATAATATAAATGAAAACACAATGAATAGGTTGCAACTCAGAATACCTTAAATTCATTGATTCTAAACATTATAACCCATGATCGATCAATGCACACAACCTACAAACCCATCCTGAGAATTCAGTTTTACACAACCACTTATCAATGTCTGAAGGATGGTTAATTCTTCATGTCAGATCCGTCACCTCCAGTTATTCAGTGGGGTAGTGCAAGGATAGGTTACTCCTGTGTGTTTACTCTAGAGTACAGGCTACATTCAGATTCTGCTCTCTGCACCACCTCATTCCTTCCCATCATACATGCCCCAATACATGACCTCATACACCACCTTATACACCCCCTCTACACCACCTCTACACAACCTCATACACCACCTCGCACACTACCTCATACATGACCTCTACACCACCTCGTACACCACCTGTACATGACCTCATACACCACCTTTACACAACCTCATACACCACCTCGTACAGTACCTCATACACCACCTCGTACACTACCTCATACATGACCTCTACACCACCTCGTACACCACCTGTACATGACCTCATACACCACCTTTACACAACCTCATACACCACCTCGTACATCACTTCATACATGACCTCATACACCACCTCCAGTGTTGGGTTAGCTACTCAAAAAAGTAATTAGTTACTTATTACTAGTTACTTCTGTAAATTGTAATGAGATTACTTTACTAGTTACTGCATTTACAAAGTAACTTCACTACTTATTACTTTCCCATTTCTTAATTTACTGTAGATACATGGACAAACATCATAGCCATATCATTACTGAGTGTTTTTTGTATACATCTATACAAAATAGCATATTAGATTAGATTAGATTAGAAATACTTTATTGATCCCCGGGGGGAAATTGCCGCTCCATACAACAGAAACACAAAAACAAATACCCTACAAGCATAGAAGAAAAGACAAGATTATAAACAAATAAATAAACAAATAAATAAACACAATACAACTAAACAAAAAATAAAATAAAAGTAAGAAGTGGACATCTCCCAGTGGGCTATATCCACAATTACAACCTACAATTACAATTACAATTCAACAATCACATTGCAAATAGCAATGAAAATTAAGAGTGAAAGAATAAAGTATAGTGTGTTTATTTAAATAGTAATTTGTCTGATTTTTAGAGGGAGGAGTTATAGAGTTTAATGGCCACAGGCAGGAATGACTTCCTGTGGCGCTCAGTGGTGCATTTAGGAGCAATGAGTCTCTCGCTGAAGGAGCTCCTCTGTTTGACCACAGCGTTGTGGAGAGGGTGAGAGCCATACTGCAGGATTGCCCGCAACTTCAACAGCATCCTCCTGTCAGACACTGCTGTCAAAGTGTCCAGATCCACCCCCACAACGTCGCTGGCCTTCCTGATCAGTTTGTTGAGTCTGTTGGCATCTGCTACTCTTAGTCTGCTGCCCCAGCACACAACAGCAAACAGAATAGCACTGGCCACCACAGACTCATTAAACATCCTCAGCATAGTCCGGAAGATGTTAAAAGAGCGGAGCCTCCTTAGAAAATAGAGGCGGCTCTGTCCCTTCTTGTAAAGGACTTCCGTGTTCTTAGTCAAGTCCAGTTTGTTATCAATGAACACCCCCAGATATTTGTAATGTTCAACGATGTCCACATTATGACCCTGGATGGAAACTGGGGTCATTGGTGACTTAGATCTCCTCAGATCCACCACCAGCTCTTTGGTTTTAGTAGATAGTTTAGTAGATGGTTTTAGTATATGAAACCATATGAAACAAAGAAATATTTGTTTCATATGGTGTCATATGTTTCAAGTTTCAAAACACAGGCCTTGGGAAAGATGAGAACAAAAATTAAGTGGTCAATGAAAAACATTAAAATAAAGGTTACTTTATCACATAAAATTAAAACAGAAATGCACTTAAGCGGCGGTGACACATGCTGTTACTTTATGTGATAGTCCAAAGGGTGAATGAACCTGATCTATTTCGCAAGCTATGAAATCGAAAGTGTGTCTTCCTATCACCCTCTTACAGGCAAGAGCAGCCTTCTCACGTTTAAAACTAATGCTGTCTATCCAGTGCACCGTCATTCCTAAGTAACTTTTGTTGTTGGCGGACCAAATGTCCGTGGTGGGGGACACATGATCCAGGGACTCGAAAGTTATTTTGAGCTTCGATTCCATGTCGGAATAACACTTGTCCAGGTAATGGGAAAATGTTTTCCTGTCGGATGTTGGCTTGCGAGTTGCGGGTATTTTATATAGTATTTTTCTAAATGTGGGCAATTCAATAGTCGACAGGGCAAGCATGTATTCTACAATGAACCCTGCAACCAGCCTGTGAATGTATTTCTGTGCTACCTGCTTCTGCGCTCCAACACTTAAACACTCCTTCGCACATGCAGCTACGTCACTCAAATCGATCGCTATGGCAACGTGCCGAGGCAAGCAGGCGCAGCACACACACAGGCAGCACGCATACAAGCACCATTTAAACAAATCAGAACTTTACACACAGGCAAAGCGCGTTCATATAATCTAGTAAAGTAGTGTACAGTTCCAAAAAAGTAATATTGTAACTGTAATCCGTTACTGTAATCCGTTACTTTGTAACTCGTTACCCCCAACACTAGATTTTAGTTAATCGTCACACGGGTTACCTGTTGCTTCGATTTTAATATATAATTCCTTAATATAAATTCTTCAGCTCAATCATTAATTAAGATCCATTTTGTCATCATGCCACATGAAGTTTGTGATTTTTGTTGCAGAAATTCCTTTGGGGCAACAGCGCCACCATTCATTGACTACCTGAAAGATATTCTGAGAGGATATCCAGATGGTGGACAAATTCTGAAGGTAAGTTTGAATTTATTGTAGTGTTTCAGTTGTATTTACGCAAGACTGACAACCATCTTTCCAGAAGGGGAGTATGCTGGTTAGCATTTGTATTTATTATCATCTTATCCTGTCTGGTCGTCTACACTCAGTACGTTTACATGCACAGCTTAATCCGATTAAAACAATAGTTTTACTATGCTCCTCAATCGGACAACTGCAATTGTCCGAGTATACATGGTTTCAAGATAATCGATTCATTGGCCGAAGCATTTCATACCCCGGTACGATAGATGGCGCTGTGCCCATTTCAACTAGTGGTAATAGAGACACCGGTTGACCTCTTTATGTAACTATGAACAACAAACAAATAAACCGCTATTAGCGGTGCTTCAGCGGCAGTTCAGCTCCCAGAGTACACCTGCCAGAGCTGCCGGACTGCCGCCGAAACTGCGGCGGCAGTCCGGCAGCTCCGGCGGGGGGAGCTCGGCGGCAGTCCGGCAGCTCAGCACCTTGAGTACAATCCCTTTCTCCTCCATATCTCGGTTCAATATGGAGTTCAGAGACTCAAGGCCAAAGTTCCTTTCCCCCAATTCTTCTCAACCATGGCCGAGATAACCCCCACTACGTGTCTTTACTTGTTGTGGAAGTACCAGAGACGTCAGATGCAGACTTTATGAATCATAATATCATCCGAGGCGCATATAGCTTTTGGCCATGATATTAGATATAATATTACATAAATACCTATATATTATATAATAGTATTATTATATTATATTATATTATATTATATTATATTATATTATATTATATTATATAGATATAGAGCTCCAGGAGTCCGCACAATGCAACAATAACTTTCCCCCCCATGCTGTGGTTCACTCTGAAAGCTCATTAGTCAATGTGCAGCAGCTTATTTGAATTAAAGCTAAAGAGCAATAACAGCGCATTCTGAAGGGACTGAAACAGAGGGGAATAGCGTTAGGCGATTTTCTTTTCTAAAAGCTATTTCCAGCAAACAGCTTCAAAAACATGTTTTCTGGAACTCTAATACTATGTTTAATTGTTGAGAAAATACCATAAAATGTCTCCTTTAACCAACGTCAGAGAGCGTCGTTTGAGCTTAGAGAAAGAAAATTGTGTCCGAACGGAATATATGATTCGTATGCCGTGGAAGACCATCTTCCCAGCCGTTTGATGGATGAGTCCGACCGCCCTCGTTCGGCGGCTTTAGTTGCCGCTCCTATCCGGAAGGAGTGACCAGTGTAGAGGGGAGATGGTAGGCCGCAGCCTTCTACCACCTTAGCGAAATGGACTCTGAACCACTCTTTTTTCATTGGCAAAATAAATGGTTAGGCAAAATAAACAGAGGTGATTAGGGGGACGTACGTTGCCGAAGCTTAAGAGAGTGAAGCATTGAAGCATAAGGACAGAATGAATTGTTGATCTCGTTCATCCTGTTGTTTGTGGATTCTCGAGATAATGATAGTTACACCTGCCCCCCTAAGCTATCGCTTTTAGACCGTTTTAAGAAGATAGAAAAGTGCCTAGAAGAGAAAGTGATGTCGGGGAAAGCATGGACCTATAAAGAAAAGGACAGCGGATTATTATTATTATTGCAAAAACCCATGGGAGTGTTTATATTAATGTTACAGATAGTGAAGCCTTTGTCACAATGACATATACACTGCTGCATGGGAAATTGTCAGCCACATCAATTCCATTCAGGTGAGTTTCTCGGCAGGCAGCAAAGACCACCAGTAATCCTGCCTAAATTACTTTTGCATGGGCATTGAATCCCAGACGACCGCGTGCAAGTCTGACACGTTACCTCGAGACTATCCCCCTGTTTATGAATCCATGGTCATTATTCAATTAAAGTGTGTTACGCTTAATACTACTTATGCATTCAACAGATCGACAGATTTTTTGCCAGATAGCCTCCCTGTATTTATTAATGGTTACGGTGTTCCATTTTTGAATTATAATATGCTTGTACTCCTCATAGACCTCTGCAAGCAGCTTCTGTTCGCCGCTGGAAAAGATGCCGCTCGGTTATTTTCGGACATTTGATCCATGATTCGACATTCACGGTTCTGGGCTGGTTACATATCTCGTGATCGAGCATAATCTACGATAACGTAAGCTTGGCTTGAACTATCCTGAGCAAGGCGCGGCTGAACTGCGTTGATGGAATGGCTTTAGCCTCAAGTGGAAGTTGGCGTTAGTTCCAACCGGGCTTAATAAACTAAGCAACGCCTTTGTTAGCGACTTTGATTGAATACCCCTCTGGGCTGCTTGTATCTCTAGAATTGATACGGGGTATGAATGAATGGCTCCTTGTATGAGCCGTACGCCTCCCTAGGCTCTTCACATGAGCCGGAAGCCTCTGTAGTCGCCAAAGATATATGTGGCCTGTTAGTATGAATGTGTGAATGTATGTCACACTATCGCCCATCTTTACACAGGAGCTGATCCAAAATGCTGATGATGCCGGAGCCACAAGAGTTGTTTTCATCCATGATGAGAGGAATTATGGTCACGAGAGTATTTTGACTGATGAATTTGGAAAATATCAAGGTATGTTTCATTTTTATCCATTATTAATTAGGGGCCCATGCACAATGTGCGAGGCACCCTACTGTAAGTGTTTTCATTATAAACCCGCCACTCTCTCTGGTTTGAGCATAACCACTCTGTCGCCTACCACATGGTAGAGCGCAGTTTTTCAATTATTCCTAAAACAATTTTAATGTATGAGACAAATATGAGAATGAGATGAATAAGAAAAATAAATCATTGAGCAGTTTTCTACCAATTGTGCTGTTGCCATGTAATCATAATAAAATTATCATATTAGATTGACTTAACAAGGGTTGTAGTAGGACACCTGTTCCGAACGAGTAGTGTGGTCTGAAGCCTAGGCCCTTCACCGGGGTGGCCCAACCTTTTCTGAACCACTATCATCTTTTACATTCTGCTAAGATCTACCAGTCCAAATAGGTAGCAATATTACTGATAGCCCACCAGTGATGCCGGTAACGCGTTACTGGCCTCGGAACACTTTTTTCAATAACGAGTAATCTAACGCGTTACTTTTTCCAAACCAGCAATCAGATTAAAGTTACTTATCAAAGTCTATGTGCGTTACTATTTAAAAAAAAAAAAATTGGATCACCGATTGGCGTTGGGAGCGATGGAGTGGTGTGTGTGTGTGTGTGTGTCTGTCTAGCTGCCTGTCTGTCTGTTGTTGTGAGAGTGCGTGTGCGTGTGAAGAGTAAGTCTCCAAAGACTTCAATCTATCAGAGGCAAGTGTCGACCTTGACTCTCCAGAGTCCGCGCCACCAGTTTTTATTAGCGGTGGAATTAGTCGCGTGGTGCTGCGTGTGTGTGTGTGTGTGTGTGTGTGTGTGTGTGTGTGTGTGTGTGTGTGTGTGTGTGTGTGTGTGTGTGTGTGTGTGTGTGTGTGTGTGTGTGTGTGTGTGTGTGTGTGTGTGTGTGTGTGTGTGTGTGGAGCTGCGTCCGGTGATCGCCCCGTAAAGCGCACAGTGATATTTTGTCTATGCATTAAATGTTGGCGGAAGCGGAAGCAGTTGCCGTGTGTTAGTGAGTGCACTCGGACATTCAGGGCTATTAGTACGAGCCAGAATACAGGAAGAATTGACACAAATAGAGGAGGAGGCTGCTGCGGCTGCAGCTGAACCAGCCTTGCCTGTTGCCGAGGACGAGGAGCCGGAGCGCGCCGGTTTGCTCTGTTCGCCCATAGACACTAACACAGAGTCCCTGTGCTGCAGCGAATTTCAGCGATGCCAGTTTCTTCTAGAATAAATGGCTAAATCTGGCGAGGACCGGGCCATGTGTGTACAAATCGAGGCACGGGTCCCTCGATTCAAGGGGCCCAGATGGAGCCATCTCCGTTCACTCCAATACAAGTGGGGAACAGGAATGTGTCCCCACAAAAAATTACTGGATATCAATCAAAGGCTCATAATTATCTTTATGCCATGTGCTAAGAAAATTTTACGTTTTCTCATCATTCACTATTTCCAAATGAGGGCTGCATGCCAGACACTCGCAGCTGCATTTATTTATTATTATTATTATTATTAGGCTGCAATGCACAAAGTGTGAGGCACCCTGTTTTAATTGTAAATGTTTTTTTAAGTATTATTCCTCAGCGTTTTCATGGTCGCACCGATAGACTGAAACTGCAAACTTTAAACAAGCAGCTCTCCCTTTGCCCTAGATTCATGGAACTTTGCGCACATGTGTGTGTATCTTTATTGTTATTATGATGAGAGCTATATAATGGAACATTGCTTTATTCATTTAATTATTTTGTCGTTTAGGTCCTGCTCTCTTTGCCTTCAACGATGCAAGGTTCACTTCAGAGGACTGGCAAGGTATTCAAGCTACAGGAAGAAGCGTCAAGCGCAAGGACCCAAACAAAGTTGGGCGCTTTGGGATCGGCTTCAACTCTGTGTACCACATCACAGGTACAACAAATCAAATGTGCTAAATTAGCCCCACAACTTCTGCAGGGTCAGCAGTGTTTCTCATGCATTCTACAGTATATTCTATTTCTATCTAAACTATATAATTTAATTTCATTCTCAGATGTGCCATGGATCTTAAGCTCAGACCATCTGGCCGTGCTAGATCCCCATGAAAAACTTTTTGGACAAGGACATGGGGGTTATCAGTGGTCTTTAGCCGATAATAAAGACCAGGAATCTTTGAAGACTTTCGAGGATCAATTCAGGCCATTTCAAAATATTGTCGAACATCTAGTCCAAAAACAGTGGACGGAGGTCCTCGAAGACCAGCAATTTGATGGGACACTTTTCAGATTTCCTTTGCGCAAAGAGATATCTAAAATCTCAGATAATTTGTATAATTCAGACAAAGTTGCCGAGCTTTTTGTCAGCTTCATTGCAGATGCAGAGTTATGTCTATTGTTTTTAAAAAATGTGCAATCCGTGTCTTTAATTCACGTCATGACAGACAGCTCTGTCAGTGTTATGCTTGAAGTGACTAGCTCATGTTCTGAAGGAGCAGTTTTGGAGTCAAGGGATGGATCAATCATCAAGAGCTCAACAAACTTTAAAGACATAACTGTCACATCAGAAGATCGAGAAGAAACCAAAAATTGGCTCTTGACTACTTGTTGTCTGAAAGAGGGCAATGTGCAGAAAGTGGATTCACTGGCAGAGAAGCTGTGTTTTCTACCACAAGTTGACTTGGCGTTTCCATGTGGTCAGAATAATGACAGTGGGAACAGTAGATTGAGTTGCTTTCTCCCACTTCCTAACAATGAATCACACAAGACTGGACTTCCACTTTATGTCAACGCATCCTTTGGCCTCACAAACAACCGAAGAGAAATCAAGTGGCAAGAAGAAGATCAGAAACAAGACGAGTGTGCCATGTGGAATGAATTGCTGGTCAAAGAGGTGCTTCCACAAGCATATCTCGTGATCCTTAAAGATGCCATTGAATTATCCAAAAACTCTGAGCTCCCTCTCTCCTCTGTGTATGATATTTGGCCTGACTTTACACAACTTGAGCATAAAGAAAAATGGCATTCAGTTGCCAAGAATGTTTTACAATGCTTATTTAGGGAGAATATTGCTGTGCTCTCTCTTGCTGCAGATGAAAGAATATTTGTCTGCCCTTTAGAAGCTGTGCTGCCCTGCGATTCTTCAACATGCCCTAAAGTATCAGCTGCCATTCAAAACATTTTGATTTCCTGTGGAGATAACCTTGTGAAAATCCCAGAAAGGGTGGAAAGAGCGATTGAGATGGCATACCCACATCCTGAATCCCTGAAACGAGTCACTCCAACCTTTCTCCGGACCATTCTCCACAAAACAGATTTGCAGAATGTAACAAAAGAGGAGAAGGTATCTCTTTTAGAATATGTTTTAAGCGATGGAACTTACGAAGAACTCCAAGGCCTTCCACTGCTTCCTCTCAGTGATGGCACTTTCAGATCCTTTACGAACAAGGCGGAAGACGTTGCTTTCATCGATAGCCAAGACTTTCCAAGGTAAAATAGCCGCTTTGCTTGATAACCAATCTATAACCTTCCCCTGTGTCTGTAATGAGTATGGTTTGATTATTTTTTGAAATAGCACATATATAAACCATTTTAACAGCATTCTTCCACCAGTGTTTATTTAGAGCATATTAATAACTTCAATTAAATCATTAACCCCTTTCACACTTGCAGCCACATGCTGGTAATTAACGGCAGCCGAGCATTAAATTGGACATATATTATTTTCAAATTGCAGTGATTCAGTGATGGTAAAAATTAATTTCCGGGAAATGACAACAGAGGTTTATAACTGCATTGTCAGTGCTGTTTGAATGATAGCATTCCGCTAAAAAGAGAGGTGTGTCTTACGCGAACGCAGACACTGCTATCATTTAGCGGAAATCCTTATCCGTTAATGTTACGTCATCTATGTGTGGAAAGGGCTAGTGTGCTGTTGGTAGCTGTCATCTATACTCTTAGATAGTTAACATGAAAGTCAACTCATTCCTCGACAGGTCCCTGCTGCCTGGTTGCAAACACTTGTTCATCCCTCAGGACCTGAGCACCACCTGCCAAACACATCTGAAAACGCTTGCCACAAGAGGTAGGCATGTTGTTTTTTTGTATCATGTAATTACATTAACATCCAATTTGCATGCATTTAATGCTGTTTTCCAATGGTCTATTTTCCAGATATATTCAACGTCATCAACATTGACGCAGACAAGGTCACTGAACTGGCAAAGAGGTATTTGCCTACGGATTGGAAACAGGGAATGGAGCATGTCACCTGGGAAATTGGAAGCTGCCGGCATCCACCAGCCGGATGGCTTCAAGAGTTCTGGAAATTCCTTAACACTCATTTCAGAGAGTTAATTGATTTCACTGGCATGCCTTTAATATCCATTGAGTCCCAATTGGAGCCCACGCAGCCCATGTTACTCGCAAGAATACAACAGAATACAACCCTAATTTTTCAGAGAAGCAAACAGGATAGCTTGCCACAGCAGATTGCTGAATTGGTGAGAAAAGTTGGCGGCACTGTTGTGAGAGGAGCTGAGTGGCTTAAACATGAAGACATAGGCTCTTATGTGCTGCCCCCTTCTCCACGGAGTGTCCTTCAGGTCATCGTGAACACAGATTCTGATCATCTCATCAAAGTAATTCAGGCAGTTTCTCGTGATGACAGAGAGGGACTTAAGAATTATCTATGTTGCCTGGATTCTCTCTCAGCCAGAGAGCAAGATGTTCTCTCAGAGTTACCTTTGTTCCAGACCATGAAGGGATCATGTGTTGATTCTCAATCAAAGCAGGCTGTAATTTTGGATTCCTGGTTAACGATCCCAACAGAACTCCTTATGCCTGACAATGTCATACAGTGTGTCACTGAGGCCGACCGCAGACTCCTACAACAACTCAACATTGATATCCTTGATACACCTCAAGCAGCTAGTCTACTGATTGATTGTGTTCAGTGTGATGCTTTCGGAAAGGATGCTACAGAGAAAACAATGACATGGATTTTAGAACATGGTGGTAACCTGTTCTCTCAAAATAAAGCTTTAAAAGCCAAATGTAAGGAGCTGAACTTCATTCAACTCAATGAAGGCTGGAAAAAGGCATCACAATTATTTGATCCCAGAATTGAAACCTTCAAGGATCTTTTTCCTTTGAACTTCTTCCCACCAGCCATGTACACACAAACAGCACAAATGCTTCAGAGTTTAACAGAACTTGGATTGCTAAACAAGGAAGCAGATCTCACTACTTTGCATTTGTTGGATGCTGTCAAACAGATTGAGAATTTGCAACTTAACTTTTACAAGAAGGCTGTCAAAAGGGCTGAGGTCATTCTTAGCCTGCTCAATACAAATGATGTGTTGTCCAAATTCTCTAAACCACAGCTCAGAAGCCTGTTGATGATGAAATGGGTGCCATGTGTTAAACCAGGACAACAAAACAAGGAGAGACTTTGCTTCTTCTGTCCACATGAAATAGGACATTCAAAGTATGAGGACATTGTTGGGCATGTAATGCCCCTGAAAAAAGAGCTTAGTGAGGTGGTACGCAATAAACTTGGCATCGAACACTTGCCCCCACCGCTCAAAGTGTTGGAAAACATGTCAGTGATATCATCAATTGCACATACACTAATCGATCCAGATACAGATGTGGATTTCAACAGGAAGCTGCATAGTACTTACACGTACATGCAAGGTCACATTCATGAGTTTGCAGAAATTGTGACCAAGGACACAAAGTGGCTGTGGGCACACAACAAGTTTGTTTCTCCTGTGGATCTAGTTCTTCAGTACCCTCAAAATCTAGATCTAAGTTCGTACATTGGGAAAATTCCAAAAGAATTTCTTCCATACCAGAAGTTGCTCATCCATTTTGGATTAAGGAAGTGCCTTTCAATGGAAGAAATAGTTGGAATTCTTAATCAGATCAAAGGCTCCATTGAAGAAAGGCAGATACCAGTTGGGAGTCCTGGTGAACTGAAAATGGCGATTGAAATACTCAACTGGATGGGGAGAGAGAAAAGAGTTGTTGAAGAAGACATCCCTGTTCCAGTCATTACCGATGATGAACATTTTACCTTAAAGCCACTGTCAACAACAGTCTTCTGTGACATCAGCAGAGATGGTTTGGAGGCACTCAATAATCATCAGGAAGAATTCTATGTCATTCATGCAGAGATACCAAGAGCCACTGCTGAGTGGCTGAAGATCCCACTGCTCAGCACACGGATACTTAGCCCTGAGATGTTAGGAATACAACAGTGTGGACAGTCGGAACCGATAACAATGCGCATTAAAAACATTCTGAATGAATATGACGAGGAACATGATATCTTTAAAGAGCTGATTCAAAATGCTGAGGATGCTAGAGCAAAGGCATGTAGGTTCATGGTCGATTTCAGAGTGCACAAAGAACCGCCAGAAAGTCTTTTTGACCCTGGAATGACTGCTTGTCAGGGACCCTGTCTTTGGTCGTATAATGATGAGCAATTCACGGAGGCTGATTGGACCAATATAATCAGAGTAGGATCCGCCTCAAAAGAAAACATGGTTGATAAAATTGGAAAGTTTGGCCTCGGATTCAATACAGTTTATCATGTGACGGACTGTCCCTCCATCCTTAGTGGCAGTCATCTCCTCATGCTGGATCCAAATGTAACCCACCTGAAGAAGCACATAAAGGAAAAAACGAATCCTGGAATTAAGCTGGACCTAACCCACCATGATCTCTTCAAGTGGTTTCCAGGGCAGTTCAAATCGTATGAAAACATCTTTGATTGTCATTTTAGCAGGCTCAGCACTGATAAACCCTACAAAGGTACTCTCATCAAACTACCCTTCCGAACACAAGAAGAGGCTTTCAAGTCAGAAATAAGCACTAAAGTGTATGACAGGGTCAATATTGTTGGTTTGCAAAATAATTTCATGAGCAATTCACAAATTTACCTGCTCTTTCTAAAAAATGTAAATACAGTTTCTCTACAAAATATCACAGAAAATGCCTCAACTCCTCCACAAGATGACCATATACAGACTCAATCTTATGTCTCAAAGTCCATTGTGAGTAGCATTAAGATACCAGACCAAATTGAAGGAGTTGAAAGGCTGGTCAGTGAAAATAAAAAATGCTACGAATTAATTGACTGTAACACAGCACAAATTGTCCAAATTGAACAACAAGAAAGTGGATCAGTCCATTTCTGGCTCTTATACAATTGCTTTGGAACACAAGAGTGCCTCAAAATGATTCATGACAAAAACAAGGAAGCCAAGTTCACTCTGCCTGTTAGCGGAATTGCTGTGCCTCTCGACAAAAATCCCAATTCAGAGAAATGGAGGCCATCAAAAACAGAACTAATTGGTCAAGCCTTTTGCTTCCTTCCTCTCTCCATTCAAACAGGTCTTCCAGTGAATCTGAATGGGCCATTTGCAGTGACTTCGAATCGGAAGGCTCTATGGGCAAGGGGAGTGAAAAATGAGTGGAACAAGGCTCTCCTTCAGGACCCTGCAAAATCAGCATATATCACTGTGCTCTCTGTATTGAAGAACATGTCTGAAGAAAAAGACTTGGAAGGCTACTGTTACTTCATCTATTGGCCTGATCGGGAAAAAGTGACAAAACCATTTCAACCGTTGGTGGATGCTTTTTACTCTGCTGTTGTCCATCAAAATGCACCAGAGATCTTCAGTGATGGCGAGCACTGGTGTTGCTTCAACAAGGCTATCTTTTTACATGAAAGCATTGAAGAGAACGAGGAAATTGGTGGACTTGCAATGAGAGTAGCGCAAAGCCATGTGAAACAGCCCAACCATGTGGTTCCTCTTCCAATTTGGCTGAGAAACAGCTTCAAAAAGGCTGGCTTACAAAAAGATATAGAGAGCAGAACATGGAACTGGGAGAGATTTTATGAAGAAGCTGTGTTTAGGAATCTGGCTACCATGGATGCTGAAAGTAGGAATGCTCTTGTGCTGCATGCCATTGACCTCGACTTGACTGAAATTGATGATCTACTGATGCTCCATCCATGCATTCCTACAAAGGGTGGACAACTTCAATGCATCAAGAAAGTCGTTAATCCTACTGGAAAAGTGGCCTGTCTTTTTCAACAGACAGAAGGTCGCTTGCTTGAGGGGACCGAAAATGACTTTAGTGCCCCTAGAAGAGTGCAACGCTTGTTGGAACTTGGAATGTTGAGTGACCATATCCCATTGGAAGAAATTGCACACAAAGTTGGCAGCATAAATTATGTGTGGAATAAAGACCAAAACAAAGCATGCGTACAATTGAAATGTGTTATGGAACAGTTGTGTGTTAATCTGCATGACAAGGACTCGCTCTACTGGGAATCAATCAGGAACACTGCCTTTCTTCCAGCCTTTTCTCCAGAGTCGGAAAGGGTCACACTTCAGAAGCCCATTGATGTTTTTAATGAGAAATACCGCCACCTTGTGAACATGACAGAGCATGTGCTTGATCACACCAACTTGGAAACATACGAAGTTTATACAGTCTTAAACGTTTTGAAAGTTCGTCAGAGTCCACCACTTGAGACAGTGCTGCAACAGCTGGAAAGCACTAGTTTAAAAAAACAGAGCTCCAACGAAACAAGGCTTCACGAGATAGCCAATAAATGCTATACATTTCTCAATCAGTGGCTCGAGCAGTATGGAGATACCCCACTAATTTCAGAAAGGGCACATTCATTTCCGTTCATTCTTGTTGGCTGCAAGTTTGTACATGCACAATATGTGGCAGAACAAGAGGACTTTGAGGCAAAGCCATACCTTCATGTACTTCCATCGGTCTTTGCATGTTTCAAGAGCCTATGGGAGACTGTTGGCGTTCAAAAGAAATTCACAAAAAGTCAGTATCTCACGGTTATCGAGGAATTACATGCCTCACATGGACAGAAGCCCCTTTCCAAGTCCAATCTCAATATCTGCCTCACAGTATTGAGGGGTTTGCATGAGAAGAAAGAAAAAATAAAAGACTGTCTCATCCCCAATGAGCATGGGGTTCTGCAACCTGCAGCAGAGTTATCCTTCAATGACAGTCCCTGGATGCCGCTCAATTTAGGAGTGACACTTTGCCATGAGGATATTACTCGAGTGATGGCACGCCATTTTGGAATCAAGACAACCAAACATCAAACTCTGGAAAATTCCGTAGTTGCAAACATGTCACCATTTGACTTTGAGTTTGAGCAGCGAGAGGAACTGACAGTGAGAATTAAAAACATTATTGCGGCCTATCCATCCAAGAAAGATATTCTGAAAGAGCTAATTCAAAATGCTGATGATGCAGAAGCCACAGAAATCCAACTGGTCTGGGACAAAAGACACCACGGAACAGAAAAAACCTTTGGAAAGAAGTGGAACAATCTGCAGGGCCCTGCATTGTGTGTCTACAACAACAAGGTGTTCTCTGATGCAGATCTGAAAGGCATCCAGCAGCTGGGAGAAGGTGGCAAACACAACACTCCAGGCAAAACAGGAAAATATGGAATTGGATTCAACTCTGTGTATAACATAACGGATTGCCCATCTATCTTAACTGGAGATAAAATACTCTGCATTTCTGATCCAAATCAAACATACATTGAAAGCCCATCAGGGAAAACATCTGGGTGTGGGTACAACCTTGATTCAGCTTTTAAGGAGACATACCTTGATGTCTACGAGTCATTTCTGCCCAAGGAATTTTCTCTTGAAGAGGGAACAATGTTCAGATTACCGCTGCGAATTGGTACAATGGCAAACAACTCTAAAATCTCCGCCCAGGGTATCACTGACCAAGACATTGAAGGTTTGTTCTCTGCCCTTCTTGATGACCCAGAGGGGTTGATTCTCTTCTCAAAAAATATCCAGAAAATACAACTCCATAAAATTGAAGACTCTGGAAAACTAGAAAATGTCTTCAAAGTTGAAAAATATGAAAAGGAAGAAAGAAAGGAAAGAAAAGACAAAAGCTTCAGGGAAAAAACTCAATTTCAAATGAAACTAAAAAATGCCTTGAAATCGGATGGTTCAGTAACACCATACCAGGCCATTTACAGAATACAGATTTCAACGTCCTCCAAGAGCAAAAGTGAATGGGTAATTGCTGATCAGTTTGGATCATTTAAAGGTGACACTGGTAGACGGTTCGACAAGCTGCCTCAAGCATCAGTTGCTGCATGTGTGGACTGCAAGCCTTACATAAAGGAGAATTTCAAAGGTGGAACCTTTTGTACCCTTCCTCTACCTGTTCAAACTGGCCTTCCAGTCCATGTGAATGGGAACTTTGAAGTAGACTCATCCAGGAGGGACCTATGGAAAGAGGATGGAAAAAGTTTGAAAGTAGATTGGAATTTACTTTTGAAAATCGATGTCATAGCTCCCCTGTACGCAGACCTGCTTTATAACATCTGTCGTAACATTCCAAAGAGTATCATCCGTTCCACACCTGGAGACAGTAATTTTCTCCATGATTATCTACGTTTTTTCCCATCTGTATCAGAAGGTATTGCTCCGGACTGGCAAGAAATGATCCATGAAGTTTACAGATCAATTTGCAACAAGGCTTTTGATGTCATTCCAGTGTCGAAGGGAACAGTTCGAAACCCCTCATATGTGTCATTTAGGGAGTACTCTTTTGAATGGTGTAATGTCAAAGAGGCAGAGCAAACTGATTCACCACATTTGTCACTAGAGGAAGAGACACCATCCATCAACCCCATGTTGGAGAGGCTTGGAATGAAATTGGTTCCTTTTTCTACCGATATGGCAAACATTTGGGAAAGTTTCAAAGCTGCTGGGGTGAAAGTTAGGTCTGTAAGCCCTTCAACTGTGAACGATTTTCTTCGAGAAAAGCCACTCAATGATCCTACCAAAACCACGAAGGGTTTACCATTGCCAATCAAACAAACACTAATTCAAGATAGAAAAACATGCGCCAAACTGTTGAGTTTCTGCTTGAAAGACAAGGGCTTGAATGTTGAGAAGAACAAACCTTGTTCAATTAGTGGACTCCCTCTTCTTCTAACAAATGACCACGTTTTGAGGGTGTTTGATCCCAGCGATCCTAAACTATTCACCAGATATCATTCTCTGTTTTGCGGATATGAGAAGGATTTTGTTGATTATCGGACAATTGAAATGCACATTGAAGTTCTACAACCCAAATATGTTAAAAAGTTAACAATTCCTCATGCAGAGAAGTATCTGAAAGCTATACTTCCCAGTCTCCTCAAAGACTGTGAGGTTGATCCACTTTTTGGTTTCCATGTACCAAATGCAGCAATAGAGGAGTGGTTGATAAGTGCTTGGAAGTTTTTCGCAAGTCAATTATCCCAACGTGAACACGGCAAGCAAAGTATGACATTAAGTATAGTTCGGGAGCTTTTTGATGGCTGTCAAATGCTGCCTGTTGTGTGCCAAAGGTCAAATAACAAACACTTCTTGCAAACAATGATGAGCATGCCAAGTGTGATTCAATTTAAGTCGAATGAGGGCATACAAAGCATTCTGTTTAACCTTGGATGCATGAGGCTTGACATTTCACTATTCTTAAGTCCTGAATCACAGGTACTGACAGTGCCTCACTCTGAATTTTTGAATACAAGTGATAAAAGTGCTGTGTTGGACTTTGTTTTAAAACTAAATCCTTCCGAGTTTTGCAACCTTTCTAATTACGAGCTAAATGAGCTACAGAGGTTTCTACAGTGTGGATTATTGAAATCAATGGACAGGAGTCAGTATCAGAGAAAAGTCAAATCTTTGCCAATATTTGAAACACCAGATGGAAAGCGAGTCAGGATTGATGGACCTGGACAGGTATTCATTGTCAACGGCATGTCAAACTTTCGAGACTTGTTCAATCTGAAAGAGAGCAGCAGCACTTTTCTTAAACAAAGTTCAGAAAATGAGCAACTCTCTGAAGTATTCCAGATCCCTATCCTTTCTGATCTTCAGTATTTTGTTATGTTCGTCCTGCCTGTCATGCATGCACTCACAGAGGAACAGATTCTTCGCTCCATCAAAATGTTGTTGTCACTGCAAATCGATTCAGAGTATCCTAAACATGAAGCAAACATCATCTCCTCAATGAAGGGAGTGAAGCTGATCCGCAGTGTCGAAGGAAATTTAGAGATGGCATCATTCTACTTTGATGACCATGTGGGGTTGTACACCATAATGTTGCCTCAAGGGAAATTTGTGCCTCCAAGATTTTGGAAGGCAATTTGTAACACATCCATGACAATACAAGCAAGAGAATTGGTTAAGAAACTGGGAATGAAGCATTCTGTATCAAACGATGAAATAATTGCTTTTGCATACCAAATCGAATCTGAGTCTAAAGGGAACTGTGAACTGGAAGACTTACAACTAAAAGCAACTGAACTGCTGAGTACTGCAATGAAAAAGGCAGGAAATAACAAGGCACAAGAAATTGACAAAGAATTGATCAAGTCCTTGGCTGACATCAAATTTATTTTACCAGTGCAAATAAGAAAAGATCTGTGCACCTTTCAAAGTCCAGCTGTGGTTGGGAGAACTTTAGCTCTCAGGGGGTCATTGATTGGACATCATCATCAGCATTTGATTTGGACTTCAATGCCAATCATAGCTCTCAAGCCAAATGACATCAAAGAAATTATAAAAATATCTGGAGCCTTTGAAGAACCACCCATGCTGTCTGTCACCACAAACATGGTGAACATCTGCCAGTTACCTTGTCAGTCTGATGATCTTAACAAAATCAGGGCTGTTGTTTTCAGGCATTCATATGCCTACTTACAAAACACCTCATTTCCAGTTAATAGATTTACTGGCCTGCCTGTTGTGTTAGTTGAAAATGACACACAACTTGTAAATGCTGAAGAGACTTCCCTTGGACTGCCCAACCACTTGGACTTCAGGCCCTACTTGTACAAAATCCAGCCAAAGGATGCAATGTATGCAGAGTTCTTTAAGAGAATTGGTGTGACTCAGGAACCAACAGTAGAGCAGTATTGTCACGCTCTCACAGCGGTTTTCCATGATTCCTGTGAAAAAGAAACACTAAACTCAAATCAAAAGAAAACCATCAGGCGGGCTGTTGAGCAGATATTCCTCCTACTTAAGAGACAGGAAAAGGGATCCCCCCTCATATTTTCGGAGATGTTGTACCTCCCGTCAAAAGATGGCAAACTTTACCCCTCAGATAAACTCTACTTTAATGACACAGTATTTCAGGCAAGCAGGTTGGAGAAAGCATTGGCAAATAAGCTGCCGCTACTTGAGAGCCTTAGCATATGCCATTTGGGGGACGATATGTATGAGCATCGTCAACTGGTACAAATGTTGCCAGAAAATCTTCAGCCCAAAATGCTCTCTCAGTGTACCGAGGAGCGTTTGGGAAAATCAAACATGCACATTTGTCAGGACGGAAATAGCTGTGAATTCCGTATATGGTTTGAGAAACATCTGTCATCGAGAGCCTTCCGACATGGACTTATCTGTCTCCTGAGAGAACAGTCAAAAGGCGAAATCACAAAAGAAGAGGCTGGCGACATGTGTGACCAGACGTTTGGCAGTATTCAAATCATCTGCTGCAGGAGCCTTGAAACAGAGCTTTGTTTGGATCAACAGCCACTCAATGATACAGTGGCGGAGGCTGACGTCTACGTCAAAAAAGGACAACAAGAATGTACCTTTTATTTGAAACACAACGATGACAGGGCTCCAAAATTGATGATTGAAATAAACTTGACCATGTCCAAAGAGATAAACGCTCTATTAGGGAACAAACTTGCCTCCAATCATCTACCTGTCCTTGGGCTTCTTTTGATGTGTGACAGCCTGCCGGAGGTCCAGCAAAAGCTTGCAAAGCACGGAATTCATGACAGCGCAGAAGCGGACAACTCTGCTCTCTACCCAGCAGAACCTGGGAGTGTTATCCCAGATGAATGGCTTGACTGCCTTGATATGAACATGCTCAATAACTTTGAAGAAGGCGAATATGTAGGCTATTTGAGCAATGAATTGAACATTTATGCAGTTATTGTCAAGAAAATGCCTGGAGCCACTGGACAACTATCACGCCGGTATAAAATCCAAACCAACATCAACGAGCTCATCGAAGTGAGTTCGCTTGAGCTCTATCAGTTCATACGAGAAAAGAAGCCCAAATTGAAAAAGATGAGCATTAAATCAGGAGCATCCTGCATGGAACTGGAGCTACATGAAGGATCAGAGTGGAATGGAAAAGAGGAGTTCTCTGAGGAAACATCCTCACCTGGCAGGACGTTGCCAGCATCTTTAGATGAAGCCAAAAGGGAAATTGACAATTGTTTGGAAGAAATCTGGACCCTTTCCAAGGAGGAGAAACATACAGCCATAAAAAGACTGTACCTCAGATGGCACCCTGACAAAAACCAAGAGTGCATTGATATTTCCACTGAGGCATTTAAATACCTGAAGAACAGAATTGATGAACTGACAAACGGTAAAACTTCAGAATCCTCAAAGCCTAAATGGAGCGGAAACTTCAGGGATTTCTTTGAAAATTGGAACCAGGAGGCCAGGCGGCACAGGAAGGGCCGGGAGCGATTTCATAAACAGTATCCCTCCTATAGTTACAACTTCTGGACACATCAAGAAAACGTCCCAACGCCAGATCGAGCAGAGGCCCAGCGTTGGCTGCGGCAGGCACGCTGTGATTTAGCGGCAGCTGAGAATGACATTGCCAGCGGGAGCACAGAATGGTGTTTGTTCAAGGTTCACCAAATCATGGAAAAGGCTCTCATCGCTGCAGAGTACAAAAGAAATGGGAAACGTTCTGCTAACTGCACCATCTCCATCATGGCGGCACGAGTTGCTTGCTTCGATCCTCGATTAAGGGAGCTCACTCAAATAGTGAACAGTGTAAAGTTGCTTGGAGTGGATGCAAAGAAAACTCAATACCCTGACTATGCTTCCCTTAACATTCCTCACGAACAGTTCAAGGAATGCGACGAGCGGCCAGCTGTGGATATGGCTTCAGAGCTTCTCTGCATGATAGAGGCTTATGTTCATTAAGAATTTGTGATTAAATGCTGTTTTATCTTACTTTTTAAAATAATTTTATCTTAAAATTCCATAAACAAAAGGTGGAAAAAAATCCAGAGAGTAGGATCAGATATCTTTTTTATATTTTAGATCTTTTTTATATATATAGGTATCATTTAATTAGGATAATTTTATAGTTCTATGCATCATTGTATGTTGTGTTATGGTTATGTGAACAAACTTTTCACTCTTTATTGAACAAACCTGTCGAACAAACTTAATGATTCCTTAATGACGAGTGAAATAATTTACTGTTTTGCAGTTTTTGTTTCCATATACTCCTCTTTTATTTTACCGTTAATGTCAACATTGTTATGTTTGATGCATCTTTTGTTTTTATTAAATCCTTTGAGGATAAATGAAGTGCTCTGTATACACATTGTAATGGGTGCATTACCTTTTAAATCGTCCTCGATATGCACTCTAGTGAAACATTCCAATTCGTCTTTCTATAAATGTTACTATGAATAATAAAGGGAAATAAACAAAGGATTCCCATCACATTGTGTATTTGAGCACTCTTTCTTCAACAGCTCATTGGAATAGAAATACTAGAAATGATGAATATTCATATGTTTCAAAAAGAGGAATTATCTAACATCTTGAGGCTCAGGTTCCTAGCAATACCAAGTCAATACACACAAATGAAACAAAAAAAACATTTAAACTTGTATAAGTAAAGTTTTCTTTTAAGAAGAAATTATGGTATGAAAATAATGATAACCAACCACACACCAGACAATTGCCTCTTCTCAATGAGGAGTAAGTCCTCGAGGAGCAGAAGCATTCCAGAGTCTGCGTGGGCTCTTCTTTATTTGACTGAAGCAACAGGAAGCAGCCCAAAGGTCATTCACTAGAAAAACACTCCAACCAAGTCTGCAGTTCAGGTGAGCAGGCAGTTCATGGTTCACTAGATCCAGTCTTTGTTATGAACCCAGACAATTCATGTTCATACTTACAGCAGGCCTGAAGCCTATCTTCAAGGTGGATTTCAAATATAAAATAAAAGTTATCTTACATATTACATATTAACATAACAGAACAAATAACAGAACAAAATCAAACTTTGTTGGCAACATCCAGAATGACTGATGACGGTTGAGACATCCACAACATATCCGTGACAAACCAAGTGGGACGAGGTTAACAAGAAGAAGAAATAACAGTGTTGTACACAATGATTCTTATATATAAATATATATCATCTTTATACTGTGGCAACCCATCTCTGGCACAGCGCCCCTGGAGGCCAAGGGGGCAGGTTGTGGAGGCGGTGTTCCACAGATTTCCGACAGATGGCGCCAGTAAGAACATCGGTGCCAATCATTGAAATGCGGAGCACCTGAGGAGCAGGTGGGAAGCATGCTTTAAAAAGCATGCTTCCACACTCATTCAGGGCTCTCCTGGTTCGCGTGTGCGGAGAGACCAGTCTCGTGGGTGATGGGATTCCACCCGGAGGAAAAAGACTGTTGATTCCTCCAAAGCTGAGTTTTTTGGTTTGCTTTGTTAGATATATCATTTATGAATGAATAAAAGTGCCATTTTGGCTTTAAGCAAGCTCCAGTTGGTGTGCTTATTGGAAGGAGGTGGATCACTCACCAAGCCGGGTTGCCACAATAAATCCTTATATAATGGATTATGGCAATGAATGCATTGCTGTGATTCTACAACTTCCAAATTGGTTCTATTGCATTTTATTTGATAAAATCATGGGACTATAGGTAATAATATGGAGCAGGGTCTGACGACCCGCAGCCCTCCTAACCTCGTCCTCCTGCAACGCTGGACTTCACGAAGGAGCACAGGTCTCTACCGGTGGCGCCGCACTGCCCCACGCCTCACATGTTGTAGGCCACGTCAATGGGGTCCAGCTGGTCGGCCAGGAAGCCGTTCCGGAGGTGCATGCACGTCTTCTCCCCGCGGGAGCTGATGGGGATGACGCCGGAGCCCATCACCACCACGCCCACGATCAGGTAGTGCTCCTTCAGCACCACGTTGGTGACCAGGGCCACCAGGTCCAGGGCCTCCTGCTCAGAGCCCTCCAGCTCCCCCAACACCACAAGCAGGTTGGTGCAGGTGAACACCGCGCTGGGGAGATGGATACATACATTATGAATAAACTCATCTTGCCAAAAGGCATATTTACCCCTCCACCCATCTACTGATAGTAAACCAGTTCCTACAAGCTACTACCACACCCCCCTGATGTGGATCTCCCTCCCTGGGAGCGTTCCAGAGCGTGGGCGCTCCTCACGGCGCAGATCGGCTTCCGTGCATCACCCAAGTGGGTGCTACTGGTGGTGTTGGTGAGGTCCCCCCCTTCACTGTAAAGCGTCTTTGAGTGTCTAGAAAAGCGCTCTATAAATTCAAATCATTATTATTATTAGTGTACAGAGTGGACCACACACCTCCTTCTGAAGCCCCTCATCAGCCTCTCTACAGCGCTAGTATTCAGAGTGGACCACACACCTCCACTGGCATCGGTCAGCTCCGTGTGCCGCAGGAAGCCCAGGTAGCCCGTCCTGGCCCAGTTGGTGACCGTGTCTCCAAAGCAGAGTCTGGTGATGAAGTGGTCCGTGTGCAGCGCCTCCTGTCCGTACACGGTGTAGTACCCCGTCGCATTGTGGGGGCTGCTCACCCAAATCTGTCCAACTAAACAAACACACACCCAGGCTGCTTCAGGGCTTACTCAGGGACAGACCCTTATCTCAGATGACCTGGGCCCTTCTCATTTAACATAGTACCGCTTAGTTATACTTTAACGACAGTAAATCACATACAGGTGCATCTCAATAAATTTGAATGTTGTGGAGAATGTACTTCATTTCAATAATTCAACTTTAAAATTGAAAGTCATATATTATATAGATTCATTACACCCAACGTCAAATATTTCAAGCCTTTATTTGTATTAATCTTGATGTTTATGGCTTACAGCTCAATATTTCAGGATATTAGAATATTGTTTTAAAGGTCAATATTGTAGACTCAAGGTGTCACACTAATCAGCTAATTACCTCAAAATACCAACAAAGGTTCAGTAGGCTTCACAATCATGGGGAAGACTGCTGACTTGAAAGTTGTGCAGAAGACATTGACAGCCTCCACAAGGAGGTTATGCATCCAAGCATATTAATAGAAAGTTGAATGGAATTGGCATCTTGGCACCTGCCCACACTGCACAAAGTACCAATTCCTGGTTTATTGTCCATAGGATTACTGTGCTTGATTGGCCAGCAAACTTGCCTGTTTTGAACCCCACAGAAAATGTATGGGGTATTGTCAAGAGGAAGATGATACACGAGACCCAACAATGCAGACGAGCTGAAGGCCGCTATCGAAGCAATCTGGGCTTCCATAGCAACTCAGCAGGGCCAAAGGCTGATCGACTCCATGCCACTGATGCAGTAATTCATGCAAAAGGAGCCTCAACCAAGTACTGAGTGCATATAAAATAACCTACTTTCATATCTGTTTTTTTTATGTCTTATGTAATATTCAATTTTTTTGAGATACTGAATTTGGGTGTTACTTGAGCTGTAAGCCATAATCAAAGATTAGTACAAATAGGCTTGAAATATTTCATTGTTGGTGGAATGAATCAATATAATACATGAGATTCACTTTTTAAATGGAATTATTGAAATTATTTAACTTTTCCACAATATTCTAATTGATTGTGATGCACCTGTAGTTTTGTCATTTTTAGCAGAGAAATCAAAGTATGTGAGGCTGGACTGACCTCAGAGTCCCCGAGGAGCCCCTTGGTCTCTGTGTTGGCCACGATCACCTTAACGCCAGGCAGGATCTGAGGACCCCAGGGAGGGGGGCACCAGTTAGTGGAGCCGCCGTTTAATAGAGTTGGTTGTTAAATGACATTTCCTGGTATGAAAAGGTGTGTGTATGAGGTGGTGTGACCACGCATGTACCTTCCCAGACTCCATCAGTGGAAGGCTGTGAGGTGACCCCCTCTCCACCAGACGGACCCTGCAGGTCATGCGTCCAATCAGAACTAAAACACTCCTCACCCATTCCATATCATAACGGACTGCTGATATCAATGCTAAACATAAGGAAACAGAAACATGAATCCTGATATGTTTTGAAAGCCACCGAGTTAGGATATAAACTGTATGGATTTATGTTGTAATACATTATTCTGCTGCTATACAGTATTTGTTCTGAAAGTCGATGATCACCACAGAGTTCTCCATGGAGGCGAGGGGCACTACCTGTCACGCCGGAGGGCGTGTCCACGTAAACCGTGTTGGAGTCCGGTCCTGCCGTGCCTTGGAGGTCAGACAGGGGACAGTCAGGGGTCAGACAGGGGACAGAGTGAGACCTGGATCCACCCCGACGCTCGTGTGTGTGTGTGTGTGTGTGTGTGTGTGTGTGTGTGTCTCTACAGTCCGCATGTATGGCTGGTTATATGCTTTCACACATTAAGGGACATATTGCTGAGGCTCGAGCCAACGGTTCAAAGGTTCAAAGATAAGAGTCTCCCTAATTAATTAGTTCAGGCAAAAATGGAATCGAAACACAACCCTGCAAAAAGGCCCCAGTGCTTAGAAGCCCTTTTAGATGGCACGTGGCTCATCCAATTTCCCCCCCGGAGGCGTCCACGATCCTCTCATTCTGTCGTCACTGGGGATTCGTCCTAATATATGTAGAGGTTCCACTGCTTGTTGACAGGCACCAGAAAGCAGATGGAAGAGCAGCTCTGCTATTGGCTAACCAGCTTACAGCTTGCGGTAGGGTTAGGAATCATGGTACTCGCATGACTAAAACACTTTATTTTGTATGTAATGAAAACCAATAGTTTATAATTCATCACCAAATAGCTCATGTTAAGCTTTACCAACCAGGCTACTCGCTGTGATTCTCGCCCATGTGTTATTGCCACGTGTTGAGATTGCCTAGTGTGAGGGCGTCCTTAGAAAAGGAGAAAGTTGCAAAAATAGCATTTTCAAATAGACTCTCGGAATGTGTTTAAATAGATTTATTTTATTTAATTTTTCAATAGCAGTATTTATTCCCTGAGTTTTTGGTCGCAAAACAAACTATTATACTTTGGTTGTGCGCTTCTACACAACAAATTTAATGAATAATTTTCGTTAACCTAATATACCGTATATTGACATATAGAATAACAATACATCACCTATTTATGGATTTTTCAAAAATACTAGATCCATCACATACAAATGTTGATTCTAAAACAAAAAACATAACTTCTTTCATATTGATAAAACCTTCCTATACTCAAAGTTATGATATTATTGAAATGTAATAAGATTACGATAATTATATTTTCTGCTTCTATATAGAAACTTTACATACGGTTTCACAGTGATTTTGGAAGAGTAGGGGTTCATCAGGTAGAATTACATTCAACAGTAAGCTCTCAATGGTGCAAATAAGGACCTTTCCAAAGTCTGGCTTGTCAATTTTTAGAATAGAGAAAAGCAACTGAATCAAATAAATAAGAAATAATGAATGTAGTGTATTCAACACAACTGAAATGTCATGTTTTGTCCAAATGTGTATAGTGTGAATCGTGTTTGACAATTATTAACAAAATGTATTGATTTGACGTTAAACGTCTACGCGTTGGATGCAACACTTCAAAGCAATCATGAGGACATCAAACCAGTGGCGTCAAGTCACTGCAATTTGAGTATCAGACGGCCCTGATCCTTGGAGGTGCTGGAATACCTAATACCCATAAGCATCGACCAGGTGGGCTGGCTGGCAGGTGTGTGTGTGCGTGTGTGTGTGTGTGCGTGTGTGTGTGCGCGTGAGTGTGTGCGCGTACGTGGTTCCCTCTCACTCCAGCGCCAGCCCCTCGCTGACGGGCATGTTGATGTGCGCGGTCAGCAGCGGCGCCGTCTTCCCGTCATGCAGGACAAACACCTTGATGACGTCCGAGATGCCCTTGTCGCTGGTGCACTCCACCAGCGTCTCGAAGGGGTACACCAGGCCCGGCACCAGCAGCGGGATCCGGAAGTAGGGCGTCCGCATGCTGTACAGCCCGCCGTCGTACAGGAAGCTCACCGTCAGGTTCAGGATGGGCCGGCTGGCGGCCGTGTTCTGCACGTTGAGCGTGAGCTTGAACGCCGGGCCCAGCCCCTGCACCACGGCGTTGAGCTTGAGCGGCGCCGCCGGGTTGGCCGACATGGGCGTCAGGCTGGCCTCCAGGGCCCTGACGTAGGCCTGGGCCGCCGCCAGACGCACGCGGCTCAGGTCCATCTGGAAGGCGCGGTGCATGGCGGTGGCGTGCTCGCGCTCCCGCAGCGTCTGGTCCACGTACAGCTTGGTCTTCTTGGGCACGTTGAGCCGCACGCTCTGGGCCGGCGGCGGGCCCGGGGCTGCGTCGCGCTCGTCGAACGCCGCCGTGCGCTTCAGGATCTTCACCGCCAGGCCGCCGCCCTTGGTGGTCATGACCAGCGCCCCGTCCTCGCGGCCGTAGCGGCCGAAGCGCAGGCCGGTGACCACGTCGGGGCTCTTGATGGTGCTGACCAGGTTCTTGTCCCGGTAAAGGTGCACCTCGCAGTTGGCCAGGCCCACCAGCACGGCCTGGAAGCCCCGGGTGGGGAGGTCCATGGTGGCCATGGTGGTGATGGGGGCCGGGAGCTGGGCCGTCCACAGCTTCTTACCCTGGAGAGAGGAGGAGGAGGAGGAGGAGGAGGAGGTGGAGACGTCTCTGGTTACAACCATCAGCCGCCGGGTGACACACGCTTCCGCTGTCTCTCTGCGTGTGTCTGTGTGGTCTACATGCTACAGCTTGTGATTAGAGAAACCAAATGTTTGTTAAATGTTGACGTGACGCTTGGCTGGTCGCTCCACACTCCACAACAAACTCTGGATAACACTAACATGTTGAGCAAACAGAGCTTTGCATTAATGCTAAAAAATAAGTACAGAAGCCTTGCTAAGGTTTCCATGCAGTTTTTCTGTTCAGTGCCGTCCAAAGTGTCGTTACCTTCTGTGTGAAGCCGTATAGTCGTTCTTCGGCACAGCCCACCACCACGTTCTTGCCGACCCTCACCAGCCCCACGGGGTGGGAGGACAGCTCGATGCAGTACTTGGGTTTGGATGACTCCCTGCAGAGGGGGGGGGGGGAACCTCATAATGGGCACAGGAGGTAGAGCTATCGTCTGAAATGCTGCTGGTGCGCTGCCCAGCTACTCTTAGCTACAGGTCAGGGGGGCTGCAGAGGAACTCGTTGATCCCATCCTTTCACTTTCTGGCAAAGAGCCCTGAGGGCAGACTTTGCTGCATTCTGTAGTTTGCATATTTTTATTGTGCGAACTAGCGACCTGCATAAAACCCACGTGCACACTGCACACACTGCTTTTAAAATTGTAATAGTGATGCGAGTGGCCTCACTGGTAAGATAAGCGCTGTATAAATGCAGGTCATATACCATCAAAAGCCTTTGATGGTAGTTACAAAGCGCCTGTCAAACTGGATTTACGTACCCGATAAACGATAAAACAGCAATAATATTGTACTCAAGTTTTGCATGTACTGTACGTTATGAAGGTCATTATGAAAGAGCGAACATGATCACATACGGGATCATGTTCTGCTGAAGAACACTTAACAAGCAGCGTGGTAAAATATAAAAGTGAATACAGTACTGAACTCACAGCATAATGTCATCATCTTACCAATGACACAGGGTGAATCGGGCTACTAAACGTCTGCCTTCCAGTACCTATGTATTTATTTGTCTCTCTCCTCTGCCATGATAAATCTTTACATGCGCCTACACAGGGGTTTGTGAGTGATAAAGTGACGGGTTTACCTGCGGAGGATGTAGATGTTTCCATTGCGGCAGGCCACCGTGATGCGGAACTCCACGTCAAACTGGCCCGTCACGTCCATCATGGTGGGAGCGCTGGGCAGCGACAGCTGGAGAGCAACACAAAAGCAAGAGAATACGACTACTTCTAAAAAGGCTCTTTAGCAACCAAGAAGCACGGGACAAACCAATATGCGACTGAAAGGGGAATGGGAAAATATACCCAGAACCCAGACAGACCCAGACCCCAGACAGACCCAGACCCCAGACAGACCCAGACCCCAGAGAGACCCAGACCCCAGACAGACCCAGACCCCCGATAGACCCAGACCCCCGATAGACCCAGACCCCAGACAGACCCAGACCCCAGACAGACCCAGACCCCAGACAGACCCAGACCCCAGATAGACCCAGACCCCAGACAGACCCAGACCCCAGACAGACCCAGACCCCAGACAGACCCAGACCCCAGAGAGACCCAGACCCCAGACAGACCCAGACCCCCGATAGACCCAGACCCCCGATAGACCCAGACCCCAGACAGACCCAGACCCCAGACAGACCCAGACCCCAGACAGACCCAGACCCCAGACAGACCCAGACCCCAGACAGACCCAGACCCCAGAGAGACCCAGACCCCAGACAGACCCAGACCCCCGATAGACCCAGACCCCCGATAGACCCAGACCCCAGACAGACCCAGACCCCAGACAGACCCAGACCCCAGAGAGACCCAGACCCCAGACAGACCCAGACCTCAGACAGACCCCCAACAGACACAGACCCTAGGCAGACCCATACCCCCCACAGACCCAGAGCGCCTACCTTAGAGAGGATGGTGAAGGCCTCGGGGTCCAGGATGTACACGTCGTTGCTCTCCGTGCCGATCACCAGACAGCTGACCCCGTCCTCGTCCGCCGAGCTCTTCTTCAGCGTCCCGATGCACGTGATCACAGTCTGCACACACACACACACACACACACACACACACACACACACACACACACACACACACACACACACACACACACACACACACACACACACACACACACACACAGAAACACACACAGGAGGTACTTTCAATTGTACTTCTTCCCATGGTTCCAGTTCCTGCAATGCATTGAAAGTTTAAAACACCACTTTACTGACACCCAGAAAACAGTATGACTGGTTGCAGTCTTTTGGCTAAAATGTGAAGAGGATAAGTTACAATTAAGTCCATAAATACAGCTTGTTGTATCTAAAGGGATCGGGCTTCGAACGCTGATCGGTTCACTCAATAGAGCGAATAGATAATGCTATTGTCATTACCTGTCTTCGTATGGGTTGCTGCTTGTGCAGGCTCACAAACTCCTCCATGTCCTGTGTCTCCAGACCCAGGTACCGCAGGGAGCGCACCGAGAGCGGGACGTCGGCCGTGTCGCGTATGCCCTCCAGCAGCTCCTTCAACGCCAGCGGATCGATCTGCCCCTCCCTCGCCTGCTGCCACACGTCCTGCAGGCGGCGGAGGTCGGAGGTGAAAGGAACGCGGTTTGTTGACATGCAATGAGAGACAGTTAAAGAGTAAAATGTTATTCAGGTCGTTTTCTCTGTAAAACAGCAATATAACGGGTTCAGTGTTTCCCCCAGTAAATGTCTCAGTCAAGGTGGTAAGCAGTCGGTGGTGTTGTTGGCGCGGCGAAAAATTTTGGGGGTATTTTGCTCAAAGATGCCAGTACGCATGAATGAAATAAACGACTGTTTATTTCCATATAAATAAACAACAGTAGGTACAAATGTTGTGCAAACATGCAGACACTACAAAATAAAATTAAAGAAAAGTGCAAATTAAATACAAATAATGGACAATACACTTAACTTTTGTATGCAAATTCAACTATTTACAGTTCCTTTTTTGGATCTTATTTGCGGCACAGCTGACAAGAGGCATCAGTGCATGCAATTCTGCGTGGCTGTGCAAAGAACAGTTCTAGCGCCCTGCTGTAATTGAACTTAGACACTGGTGGGCCATTGATGCTGATCTTCATGCAGGCTGTAAGACTCTTGCCCTGCAGTTTCGCAGGTCTGTCTTTATCTACACATAGAGTGAATGAAGTCAATGTTGTATATTTAATATTTTAAATTTTGAACTAAGATAGTGAGAAGATGATGGGCTTACCCTATTCATGGCAGAAAAATCTCGCTTTTTTTTTTTTTTTTTTTTTTTTTCCAACTTTTTTTTTTTTTTTTTTTTTTTAATACATTGGTAGTCAAGGCGGGGCCCTAGTCTTGTTAAGGCGGCCGCCTTAACAAGACAGTGCTGGGGGAAACCCTGGGGTTAAACCAGGGAACCAGACACAAGTACAAGAAATGATTGAACACAAACCAGATTAGAGGTTACTCAATAGGTGTAGTGTGTAGTCACGCACCTGTTCCAGAGCATTGATCTCAAGGCTTGGTAGTGTGAATTTGAAGTAGGGTCTGAGGTTCTTGTACACATAGATAAAAGGACCAGAGGCAACAGCAATAGCAGGGATACGAGGTTCGTGCAGGTCCATGAGAAATGACACCAAGCCAGTGGGCAGATCCAGTAGCGTGCTCTCATTCATCAGCGCTGTTCCGCGGTACACCTTCAGCTTCATGTTGGAGGAGCCCGTGCCCAGATCTCCAATAACAAGTCTGTTCTCTCCGTCCCCGTTTAGGTCCGCAAGGTCTATACATGATGAGAATGTGTAGAGATTCGCCACCGGATCGTAATGAGCGTCCAGCCACTTGCTCGATTCGGCGTTCATCTCGGTCCCTGAAGACATGTTTTGAGTCTGACCGTAATGTGTGTTTATCCTTTTATAAACTCGAAAACTTGTGTCTCAAAGAATGCCAATGAATAAATGTATTGTAACGTTATCTCTATATTAGAATTGTAGAGCTTCCGCGCCGTTGTCAAGGGAACCAGGGTTGTTGTGTCGTCGTCGTTGTTGTCAAGTGCTAGCGATCCGCCTAATTACATGCTAGTTCTTTTATATTAGCCAATTACATTTTCTCGAAATTCTTTAGACATATTTCGTGGATGTTATATTTAAACAGATTCGGTATTTTAAAGCCCCAAGCAATGTGCTTTTAGCTGTAATCCTACTGTTTAATCCTGAAATCGGCTTTCCCTCCGCCTTTCTCCCAAGGTCGCATACTGATGACGTTGTACTCGTCGCTGTTTACACCACCACTGGCTCCAAGATAAATCGCTCATCTCAGGGAAGACATTTGCTACTGTTACAGTACGACGAAGCTGCTTGAATTCAAATTCAAAGTACATTTTATATATAAGGTTGATATTATTTACGCTGGGGCTTTCCTGCCGTCACTTGATTTGTGCTTGGTCAAGTTGCCAAAATGGCTAAAATAAGGAAATACGTTTCCTAAAATGGGGTTACAGGGAAATAAATGTGGTCGACCCATGAATTAGAAATTAGTCGTATATTGGTGATAAGGCACCCTATAGAATGATGTGCCCCGAAATTGTGATTTTTCTTATTTTCATAAATGATGGGATGTATATTGAATTGACATAATTTAACATAAATTTGATTCACATTTAAAGCTTTCGCACTTGTATTTAATTATAATGCAAACAACGTATGTTTATGTGACTTTTGTTAGCCACATGGCCAGGCCAACAAATGTGCCCAGTGGGCTTTACAAACACACAAACCTAGCCAATCCCTTATAGTTCTGCACAATATAGATTGGTTCTCATCCTTTTTTGAGCAAACGCCCCCCTGACCTTATCCTGATCCTCTGGCGCCCCCCCAATAAAAAATGAATAAATTTACTAACAACCCCACTCACACTCGTGTTATACTGCTTAAAGGCGTCAATGCATCGTTTTTCATTGATTTTGCGGTGGTCACTAATTAATGAATGCCCTCTGAGTCATGACAGGCAAATGTCTCACCTCTGATTGGACAGCACTGTCCATCAATGTGATAAACCCAATTAAACTTCCAGAGCGACACAGGTGAGAGCGCGAGAGTGAGAGCGAGAGAGAGAGAGAGAGAGAGATAGAATGGCCCGGGCACCGCAAAAACAGATCGCGGTGCCTATATATTTTGTACGTTTTTTCACCTTTTTTTTTTGAAAACCATGAAAGTTTCACATCCTAAAAATGTTAGAAAAAAAAAAACGTTCCAAGCACCCCCCGAGGTTGTGCGAACGCCCTCCAGGGGGCGGTACCGTCCTAGTTGAGAAACCATGAAAGAACATGTACTGGAACAGTAGAGAAAAGTATGGGGTGCCGTTTGTGAAAACTCTGTTACAATTTTTTAGCTGATACATTTTCAACATTTAGCTCACTTTCCTCACATTTAGCGCATTTTCCTGACATCTGAGAGAAAAATTCATGTAAAACAACACGTTATATTATATGTAATTGTCAACAATATGTTCAAATGTACAAAATCCATGTTAGAAATGATATATACATTTTATGTCTAAATGTAAATGTTATATCTAAATATAAAGCGTCTTAGAGTATCATATTAAGCGCTATATAAATTTCATTTATTATTATTATAAATGTTAAATATAAATGTTACATTTATATCTAAATGTTACATTTTAAATGTTAAATCTATATCTAAATGTTAAATCTAAATCTAAATGATAAATCTAAATGTTAAATCTATATCTAAATGTTAAATGTTAAATCTAAATCTAAATGTTAAATCTAAATCTAAATGTTAAATCTAAATCTAAATGTGACATATAAATCTAAATGTTAAATGTGAATCTAAATGTTAAATGTTAAATGTGTCGCCAAGTGTAAAGCTAAATATTTAGAAAATATTCAAATCCCCAGGGAAACCACGCCCACTGCAGACTGCAATGGCTTCAAATCGCGCGGCAAAGATCGCAGGCCAGGCATGGCCGGTTCGTCCTAGACATCGAACGGGCGAGCAGCTGTACGGGCTGCACTCCAGGGTGTAGCTCCCCCGGTCCAGTCCACAACAGCAACGGTAAGTTAAGTTGTTTTAATTTGAGTTCTTTATGCATACTGGACGAGGGCGTTAGCCGCTGTTAGCTAACCCAGCCAGTTAGCTGTGTGACATATGCTAGCTGAAGTTTTGTTATCCACTCCACTGTAAGGACTTTCTGTAGCATAGTGGTTGCCAACTTACCAGTGACAAAACCACGTCACAAATACACGAGTGTATTACTCGGTGTGAAAATGTCCACACCGCGGCATACGTTGGGCCGAATTGAAAAAGGAAACCGCTTTAACGAAATACCGGTAATATTTCCACATTAATTGACGACGCTGAAGTTGGCATCCGATTCGCAGCATCCGATTCAGCAGCTGGTCCACTTTAAATCGGTCCTGATTTAAAACCACTACACCTAGACTCTTCAGATCTGGACTAAATTATCACAGTGAGGCTATACATTATAATAAACATAGTTACCGATTTGTGAAACCTTTTTTCTATTTGTGAAAATGCAATACAGGCTCATTTTAATGCTTTTTAGGGGTCCAGACTGCATTAGAACGGGTCCTGATTGAAAACCACTCCACCTAGACTCTTCAAATCTAGACTAAATTATCACAGTGAGGCTATACATTATGTAAAACATAGTTTCAGATTTGTGAAACCTTTACCCTATTTGTGAAAATGCAATAAAGGCACATTTTAATGCTTTTTTGGGGTCCAGACTGCATTAGAACGGGTCCTGATTGAAAACCACTACACCTAGACTCTTCAAATCTAGACTAAATTATCACAGTGAGGCTATACATTATGTAAAACATAGTTTCAGATTTGTGAAACCTTTAACCTATTTGTGAAAATGCAATGCGGTCTGGACCCCTAAAAAGCATTCAAATAAGCCTGTATTGCATTTTCACAAATAGGGTAAAGGTTTCACAAATCTGAAACTATGTTTTACATAATGTATAGCCTCACTGTGATAATGTAGTCCAGATTTGCAGAGTCTAGGTGTAGTGGTTTTCAATCAGGACCGATTTGAAGATTCTAAGTGGTTTTCAAGCCGAATCGGATGCCAACTTCAGCGTCGTCATTAATTGATATAATAACAGGGGATGGGAAGGGGGAATGGTTGTTTCAGGAGGGGGATGATTTTGATCATTTTAATTCCACAGGGGGGTGCCATGATCCCCCCCTCATTCGCCCTCAACTCGAGTGCTGTTGTATACAACAGTTAGTTCCGACCAAGTTATTTGATTGGACAAGAGGCATTCCATGAGTGCTGGCTCCATAGACATCTTATAGATAGACGGAGCATTGGCTGCTGGGACGCGAGAAATACGGCCGCCATCTTGGAGTGGTCAACCGGGAGCAGCAACAGCAGCAGAAACAGGATGCCGGGCTGTTGTTCAGCGTATTCCTGCTCAAATCGGCGGACAATCCATAATAGGAATCGGGGGATTACTTTTCACAAGCAAGATTTAACATTACCGTACTATTGGTATAATTAGTATTGAATAATACAACACGCCAAACCATGTGGCCTTTATCATAGCTACACGTATGACAAAAAAACGCATGAAAATCAGTGGTATTCAGTGAGGTATGATTAATTAAATGCGCTGACAGTTCATTGCTCCAGCCAAACGGATTACACTGAGTGGAGCGGATGACCACTCCAAGATGGCGGCCCCGCGTCTCGTCAGCGCCAGTAGGCAGTAGCATTCGATGCTCCGTCTATCATACAAGATGTCTATGGCTGGCTCCGCTGTTTATGTTCTAGCTAGCTAGTGTGTGTTAGTGTTGCTTGGCAACAGTTCAGTCCCAGTCCAGTTGCGGATCTATTTGTGTTGGCGGAGCCAAATAAATCATTAAATAAACAAACAAATGTTAACTAATTAATGGTGCTTGTAGAACTGTGCTATATTTTCCTTTAATTTTCTTTAAGTTAAAAGGTGTTAATAAATGTTTAATGGTTTTGAGTGCATTATGCCGAATGTTTATTTTCCTATGGCCTGTATTTTATTTTCATTTGAGTATGTACGTTTTGGTTGTTTTCTTAATGTGACCTTTGAACCGGAGGGTTAAAAGGTCGGCAGCTCGGCAGCTGGGTGGGAAGGAGGTGTGAACCAGGAAGAGTACGGACGGCTAGTGCGAGCTTGTGAACCATTTATACCGGCTTAGATCTATACATGCGATAATACTCTGTCTAGGATATAGACTAGAGGTATACTGTTTAGGTTGTCGGATAGATAACCACCAGATCAGTGATCGTGTATGTATTGATGTTCTTCTCATCACGAAGATCACAGGCTGCCCACTGCCCTCCCTGGAAGAGCTTGCCAGCTCCCGCTGCCGAAACAGGACCAGATCCATTCTAAAAGACGCTGCGCACCCTGCTCACCACCTGTTCGTTCTGCTTCCCTCTGGCAGGTGATACAGTTCAATGAAATCACGCACCATCAGACTAACCAACAGCTTCTTCCCCTGGGCCATACGTACGCTAAACAAAAAATAACCCCTGTGCAATACATAGACAACCACATGAACGATCACCACTACCTCTGGACATTCCTCATTATGCTTACCTTCCTGGACCTGCTGCTATATAGATATATGTGGGCAGAAGGGGTTGTTGTCTGGGAGGGAGGGGAGGGTGTAGGACACTTAAATGTGCCTTAAGTGGAAGGCAGGGGGAGGGGTTATTGGGGTTATTGTTATTGTTGTATATTTATTAATATTTCGTACTGTATTCTATTTATTATTTTTATTTTATTTTTAAAAAGCACTGAACAAGGTCTGCACCTTAATTTCGTTGTGTAAATACACTGTATTTAACCCAATGACAAATAAAGATTCCATTCTATTCTGAGGTTTACAGGAGATGCTGAACCTGCATCCAGACGTGGACGCGGCGGAGCCTGAGTGCGGTTAAGTGGGATATGTGCCCAAATAAGGATCTTGCCGGTAGTTTGGATAAGACGCCAGCATAAGGATCTTGCCGGTCGTTTTGGATAAAACGCCAGCTTGGACCAGTCGACACGAGGACCGCGACCGTCCGCTCGCTTCCACACACACACACACACGCACTCCTCCAAGTGAGGTGAAAGGTACATTTGTTGTTTGTTTGCTCCTGTGAGTGAAGCGGCCGTTCTGTTTTTGGCCTCCACGTACCCAAGCGACGACACAGGCCTGCAACGTGGGGATAAATAGTTCGTGCCGGCATAGGACTTTATATTGCTTTGTACATTATCTTTCCAAAATGCATTTGATTCCTTGTGTGAATTGGTTTACTTGTGGGTCGATGCACAGAATGATTCATGTTGATGTTTAACGTGTTAATACAATGAAACCTATCTTTCATAGTAAATTATGTGTGTTTTTATTGTAATTACCAGGCCAGTGATTCCTGTTTATTAGGGGTTTAGTTCTACAATACTCTACGAGACACTACAATACAACTAAACATAAAAAAGACGAAGCCAAGCGAAACCGGGTAGATCTGTAGAAACGCTGTAGTACACATTCCAGGCCCATAAGGGGCGCTGCTTCTGCTACAGAAATCCTTGTTGTGAGTTCTGAGACTCCGCGGGCTTAACAGTCATTGGCTAGAGGGTCGAGGGGTGGGGTGATGACGTCATGGTTTACGGTTTCAGTCGGTTTCAGGCGGCCACACGAAACCGGGTAGATTTGAAACCACCTCCGAGGGTGGTATCAGAAGTTTGCGGTTTCGGTCAGCGGATTCGCCGGCTTCGTGTGGACGGAAGGCCGAACCGTACAAGACCTTTGCGGTTTCGCCATGAAATCGGCTTCGTGTGGACGGGGCCTTAATGTGAACTTGGGAGCGTCCCAGTTAACTTTTGGGTTAATTAGAAGATCATGTCCATAGCCATGGCATGGGGGCGCTACATATATATAAGCAATATCACTCTCGAGGTCGTGCTGTTGTAGTGCTGATATTAGTGATTTTACTGATATATTGGGCAGGCGGAGTCAGACGAGACGTTTAGAAGTTGAGCCTCTGCGTGCTGCAGCCCGGACTCGTAAAAACCGCCCAATCTGGCAGCGCCGGCTGCACGTCCATGTTCTGACCTCAGCTAATCACTGAGACCAACTGAAACGAAGCCGATACGGAACGTAAACTGTGATTCTGAAAAAAGTATAAAGGTAATCGAAATTAGGTCTTCCGATAATTTAAGATACAAGTGTGTTATTTGTTAAATAGTTTGAACGAAGGTTAACGTTACGATGTCAGAGAAGGCGACGGCGTCCGCCCATTGACTCAGCCGACATTGTAAAAAAAATAAAAATGCCGAAAAAGCGTAATAGTTTAAAAAGTTGAAAGAGTTGAAAAACGCCGAGGTAGCCATCATGCGGGCAAAGAGCTGGACGTTTTCATAGTTTAATAGTTTCTGTAGCTGAAAGCATAAGAAGTATGCTTAAAAAGAACGGTAGCCTAGACGTGTTTGCAGTAGCAAACACACTTATAAGTTGGACCAATACAATATGTTGAACATTGTTACAGGCGACCAACGCAGTAACCCAGAACGAGGCAAGACGACAGAGGGGAAGATTTTCATCAGTAGCCTATTCGGTGAGTAGGCTACTACGGTTCACTTGTGTGTTCCTTATATGCACCCCCTTGATAAGCCAAGGGGTATTTAGATATAAAATATATATCTCTTTTAAGTGGTGCATTAGAAAATGTCTTGAGTGTTATAAAAGAAACAGTTAATATTATGGTACTCTATATACATTTTCTAAAGTCTGGATGATGGGATTTCAGTTGTATGGGTTTTGTCCGATGATACAACTGAAATCTCAACATCCAAACTTTAGAGACATTCTTCAAATCAGCTTATTTCAGTAGCAGTCACATTAAATGGCATAGATTACTATGTTGACGATCATATAAGACAAATGACCAAGTTTAAAATGGATCGTAAAATAAAAGTAGGCCTATGCATCTTGTCTTCACGAGGTTCAGTTGATACGGGATCAGTCCATCGCTCAGAGCCGGAAGCGGGTTCGATGTTCGGTTTTCATTTAGCCCGCAATCGGATTGATCAACAGAATTTAACTTCATCACGGGTGTCTGTACGTATGTTGAGGACAGTATAGGACACCGTATCGACCAAACTTCACGGCTGCTATCTGTTTTAGGGACCGTCTACAAAGTACACCCCACAGACTGATGGCATACACGTTACCATGGAATTGTCTCAGGAAAGAAATCACCACAAATCAACAAATATACATGTTCCGATTCCCGTAGTAGTTGCCAATGGTGCGCTTATACTTTGAAGTTGAATTTAATAATTTTTTTACGGAAGCTCATAGCATCCACAGGAGTAAAAATAGCTCTGTCTCTTAATGACGAGATAATTATCTCCATAATTACGAAATACTATCATTATTACGAGATAGTATGTCATTATTTATTCGAATTGGATCTGCTGTTTAAGTCTTGATACAGCTCTAATTGCAGGTTTGTGGTGTAGGTTTCCAACGTTTTTAATGAACCTATCCCTAGTATTCTTCAGAATTCCATTTTAAAGAGGCCAGAATCTTTCAAACACGCACAAAAAAAATCATTTCTATCATCTGTTCCAAAGATGAATATTATTTTTACATTTGCATTTTAATTCCCATCACTAATTGTTTTGATTTATTTTATTTGAATATTTGTAATTTGTTTCGCCATCATGCAAGATATAAGCAAAATGTTACCTGCAGCAAGTAGCCGCCCACCGTTGGCAAGTAGCCTACTACAGCATCAGAATGAGAACAATTGTAGAGGCTCCCTAAAACAGAACGTAGATGAAATCAGTCGGAACGTAGATACAAGTGCTGCTTTCGCACAGGTGTCGATAACAAAAACTAAATGTCTGATATTTGGTCAATACAGTGTCCTACACTGTACTCAACAAACTACACCCGTAATGAATTGCAATTGTGTTGATCAATCCGATTGCAAAACCGAATATCCGGCGAATATCAAACCTGCTGCTAACCAGCTCAGAGCCATAATAGGTCGCATGCTGACACCTAGCGGTAGCTTTTTGAATATCACTCTTAAAATGTAAAAACATTGAACAATCAAAAAGCTAATGTTAGGGGTCAGCATGGGACCTCTCTTCTGGCCAATACTGCTCAGTAATCAAATTACAATTGATCCAATTATGTATTTTATGTTTTTATACATTTGATTTTTATCATGTGTAGAATTAGATCACAGTATTAGTCCATCTATAACTGTATGTGTTCTTGTTTGGCAACAGTGTTCTGACTTGTATTCAGGGCTAGACTCACTGTATCCCTAAACAGGTTGTGATCTAGGGAGTTTGAATCGTTCCTTCTTCACCCTAGACCAGCGCCACCTCTTCCACCAACACCAGGTTGGAGCTGTGGGCTGCGCTGCCTGTTGAGAGGAACAGTCCCCCAGGGGACGGCAGCCGCGGCACCAGGAAGCAGCAAGCAGGAGGGGGAGGGGGGATTGATCCCCAGACGGCCCCACACACATTAGCGTTAAACCAACACTGTTCTCTTCTGGGTCTATAGCAGCCAGAGGGAGGGGGGAGGAATGCAGAGGGGGGGGGGGCTGGCGAGGGGGTCATGTGACGCAGCCATAGGCTTGTCTTTTGTCTGCCTCTACCAATCCCATAGCCCAGAGTCCCGTCATGTCCTACCCAGAGTGCCTCGCGCGGTGGCTTTCCAGAATAGTCTCAACAACCATACCCATAACGTCCTCTCTCCTCACACCACGTAGTGGAGCGGTGCGTGGGTCGGCTACGGCCGGGTAATGCAGCGTTAGTCTGTCTGGGTCTTTTGTTGCTCCACACCAACACAGACCCTTCGGTGTCTGAGCGGACGTATATCACTAACCCAGGATCAGGCAGTATTTGTGTTACTTCGGTATCACATATACTAAAATTGGAACGATACAGAGAAGATTAGCATGGCCCCTGCGCAAGGATGACACGCAAATTCGTGAAGCGTTCTATCTTTTAAGTTTTATTTCATATCGTAACTCTTATTATTTAATATTTAGTTTTGGTTTTGGGCGAAACAGCGACCCCTAGTGGCGGAGTGTGCCGCTACAGCGGTGAAACGCCGCCCCCTGGTGGCATAGTAGACCGCTAAAGCGCTCCTCCGCGGTCCTGGACCACCGTTTACCAGGAGGATTTACGCCAAGAGGAGTTTAACTGCTCTTTCGGAATTACTCAAATGGCCCATTTTATCATTAACTTTATCCAGTCTGTAAAAACCAAAGATAAAACAATAAAATGTGTGATAATCATAACAGTAATAACAATGATAATGTAGGCTAGAAGTCGCCACAATGCAATGAATAAATGCAATCAGGATCAAAAGACTAAAAGATGAGATAAAAATGAGGTAAAAGAAAGGTTATACTGAATTAAAGGCAATAGAGTAGAGATGGGTATTAAGATTATTATTGATTTCTTCCTTGCTAATTTCAAGGGAGTTTTTCTTGCCCTGGTGGGGGCTTGGGTAAATGGGGGTAAACCATTCCAGGGGACTACCTCATGAAACTGATCGAAAGGATGCCAAGAGTGTGCAAATCTGTCATCAAAGCATAAGGTGGCTACTTTGAAGAATGTAAAATATAAAACATTCTGGTCTGTTGAGCATTTTCTTGTTTCCCACATAATTCCATGTGTTTCTTAGTTTGGATGACTTAATGACATTAATCTGAAATGTTAAAATAAAAACATTGAATGAGAAGGTGTCCAAACTTTTGACTGGTACTGTATATCTTAAAAGTCACTTTAATGGAGTAACCTGTAATGCTTGTTTAATGCAGTGCTCGTTTAATGCTGTGTCGTGTCATTTGTTGTCATTGTAGATAGAGATGTCTTTCGCCAAGATAAGGATTACGCCGTCGTTCCTGCGGGCCTCCGATGTGGCGGCAGCCTTCACCGCCGCCATGGGGCCACGCGGGACCCAGGCTACCGCCAGGGCCAAGAAGCCGGGGGAGGTGGAGAAGGAGGCCCGAGCCCGCGTCGTCTCCGAGGGTGGTGACCCTGGGAACCCCATGCTGGTGCTGGGCTGCCACAGCATCCAGCTGGGCAAGTACCAGGGTCAGGCTCTCAGATGGCCCCTGGAGAACGACGTGGGCTACGCCTGCCATGTGGTCGCCTGTCACCAGCGGGATCGGGAGACAAGTGCCTCGGACAACCCGCTGATATTCCTGATTCTCCCGGTATTCCTGCGCCCAACCCGCTTTTGCTGAGCATCTCTATTTCCGCCGGGAGCAGGAGGAGGCCCGGCCTCGTGCCACTCTGCCCGGGCGGGGGGGGCGAGGCGCTTGTTGGCTTCGGGCTGTTCAAGGAGGACACCCTGAAGGACCAGCGCCCTTCGGTTCCGCCGCCCCCCACAGAGGTGACGGACGAGGAGCTGGTCCGGATGCTCACTGACGTTGAAATGGGTAACTGGCACCACACCGGACGTGTCGCACTGTAACATTTGCCTTCGATATCTATTCTTTAGGTATTTTTTCATTTATTCATTGCATTGTGGCGACTTCTAGCCTACATTATCATTGTTATTACTGTTATGATTATCACTCATTTTATTGTTTTTTCTTTGGTTTTTACAGACTGGATAAAGTTAATGATAAAATGGGCCATTTGAGTAATTCCGAAAGAGCAGTTAAACTCCTCTTGGCGTAAATCCTCCTGGTAAACGGTGGTCCAGGACCGCGGAGGAGCGCTTTAGCGGTCTACTCCGCCACCAGGGGGCGGCGTTTCACCGCTGTAGCGGCACACTCCGCCACAAGGGGTCGCTGTTTCGCCCAAAACCAAAACTAAATATTAAATAATAAGAGTTACGATATGAAATAAAACTTAAAAGATAGAACGCTTCACGAATTTGCGTGTCATCCTTGCGCCACCGGAATGTTGTTGTGCTCTACACCTGTGTTTCACTTGTTTCACTTGCTCCCCCGCCCTCGCGGAAAAACCACTCCTGTCTGATTGGTCTGTTTCATTTACTGGGCCAAAACCACGCATGGTTTGATTGGACTGTTTCATTTGCGTCCTGAGACGTGATTGGCTGCCGGTGGGGAGCGCAAGTTATCATAAGCTCCTCCAGCCGAAAAATGGCCACTACTTTGAAAGTTTTCAACCGTCACTGGTGTTCGACCATCACTTAAGTAAATTAATCGTGGAAACTGCATTAAAATGTGAGAGGACGATTTGGTTATATGCTATAGACCCTAGTGTGTATGTGGTATAAATGCTGGGACGAATTTCGAATTATAAATATGTTAAACTTAATGTTGAAATTACGGAGTAGCGATCCCCATTGAAAGTGGTGGCGCGGCGGTTAGCATTCACAACGAGTGCTGTTAAATCTTGAGAAATGCATTAAAATGTGAGAGGACGACTCGGTTATATGCTATAGACCCTAGTGTGTATGTGGTATAAATGCTGGGACGAATTTCGAATTATAAATATGTTAAACTTAATGTTGAAATTACGGAGTAGCGATCCCCATTGAAAGTGGTGGCGCGGCGGTTAGCATTCACAACGAGTGCTGTTAAATCTTGAGAAATGCATTAAAATGTGAGAGGACGACTCGGTTATATGCTATAGACCCTAGTGTGTATGTGGTATAAATGCTGGGACGAATTTCGAATTATAAATATGTTAAACTTAATGTTGAAATTACGGAGAGTAGCGATCCCCATTGAAAGTGGTGGCGCGGCGGTTAGCATTCACAACGAGTGCTGTTAAATCTTGAAAAATGCATTAAAATGTGAGAGGGCGACTCGGTTATATGCTATAGACCCTAGTGTGTATGTGGTATAAATGCTGGGACGAATTTCGAATTATAAATATGTTAAACTTAATGTTGAAATTACGGAGTAGCGATCCCCATTGAAAGTGGTGGCGCGGCGGTTAGCATTCACAACGAGTGCTGTTAAATCTTGAGAAATGCATTAAAATGTGAGAGGACGACTCGGTTATATGCTATAGACCCTAGTGTGTATGTGGTATAAATGCTGGGACGAATTTCGAATTATAAATATGTTAAACTTAATGTTGAAATTACGGAGAGTAGCGATCCCCATTGAAGTGGTGGCGCGGCGGTTAGCATTCACAACGAGTGCTGTTAAATCTTGAAAAATGCATTAAAATGTGAGAGGGCGACTCGGTTATATGCTATAGACCCTAGTGTGTATGTGGTATAAATGCTGGGAGGAATTTCGAATCATAAATATGTTAAACTTAATGTTGAAATTACGGAGTAGCGATCCCCATTGAAAGTGGTGGCGCGGCGGTTAGCATTCACAACGAGTGCTGTTAAATCTTGAGAAATGCATTAAAATGTGAGAGGACGACTCGGTTATATGCTATAGACCCTAGTGTGTATGTGGTATAAATGCTGGGACGAATTTCGAATTATAAATATGTTAAACTTAATGTTGAAATTACGGAGTAGCGATCCCCATTGAAAGTGGTGGCGGGGCGGTTAGCATTCACAACGAGTGCTGTTAAATCTTGAGAAATGCATTAAAATGTGAGAGGACGACTCGGTTATATGCTATAGACCCTAGTGTGTATGTGGTATAAATGCTGGGACGAATTTCGAATTATAAATATGTTAAACTTAATGTTGAAATTACGGAGTAGCGATCCCCATTGAAAGTGGTGGCGCGGCGGTTAGCATTCACAACGAGTGCTGTTAAATCTTGAGAAATGCATTAAAATGTGAGGGACGACTCGGTTATATGCTATAGACCCTAGTGTGTATGTGGTATAAATGCTGGGACGAATTTCGAATTATAAATATGTTAAACTTAATGTTGAAATTACGGAGAGTAGCGATCCCCATTGAAAGTGGTGGTAAACGTGGTCCTATTTTGGATAACATTTGGTCCCTCTCTAAAAAGAGTTAAGTTAACTCTTTCGATAGAGTTGTTTAATCTGAGTAATTTCTCTTCAATTTAGAGTAAAAATTCTACTCTTTAATAGTACAATTCACTCTATGTAGAGAGAATTTCAAATGACTCTCACTCTATTTTTACTCCTACTAGAGGAACTACAAATTTACTCCACAGCAATTTACTCCCTTAAAAAGAGTTAACATTCCTCAATTTTGAGTAATTGTTTCTCTGTAAGGAGTCCAATTTAGAAATTGCACAATTCAATATTAAGCTCGTACGATTGTTAAAAATGACAAGATCAATTATTCCACATGTCTTTATTTGGCACCAAATATTTGCTCTCAATAGAAAATTATCCTCATCACAAAAAGCATTACATGAAAAAAGAAGGGATTATAAACAAATCTGAATCAAGACCACATGACATTAAAATATCAAAACACTTGTGGTGCAAAAGGTCTTTAATTCCAAAACAATGGGTGCTTCTGTGGTGTGCATAACCTTGAAAGCATGGACATGTTCCTCTAAATAAAGAGTTTTCATAGCAGTCGTTATAAAAAGAACACACTCATCTCTTACAACAATATTCTGGATTACATGAAACACAGGCATCTCATTCTCCACTCCTATGCAAACAGCCAGCCCAGGCCGATACAAATTCCCAAAACTCTTTATCCATTTTACATTGTAGATCGTTGTCCAAACGGGAACATTGAGCTTAACAGCGATTTCTGTGTAGGATTCTAGTCTATTCAAGGGGACCATTTTGCCAGGGCCTAATTTCAATTAATTTGGATTAAATGTTTGCCACAAATATGCCACATGACATTGGTGTTTTTTGGCCAATGTTTTTGTAATGTTTTTAAAACTTTTTATTTGTCTTTTGAAGTAATTGTGTTTTCCTTCGTAGCGCATGCACCAGCTATGTATCAAAGGGCCAAGTTTCTGCATCGACGTCGGGTAGTGGATTAAGAAATGATGTTTGGGCAATAATTTCTTGTGGGGATATAGATACTTGAATAGACTGTGGTGTTCAGAAATCAGATGCTTCAAATATATAGTTATGCCACTCGATATGGCTGGAGACAAAACTATGCTGACTATTTGAAGCAGTAAAATGAATAGATACCAGTTTTGGTCACTTGAACAAACAAGATCCCTGAATATAATCGGGAGGTGGCGCAGCAAACACCAGCTTTGTGTAGCATTAAGGCTTAAGTCATTAGAACCCTCAACTAAATTAACACCTGGAGGTTTGTTGCACTGTTCCAAGCGACCATATTGAAACTCTGAATTCGTCTGTGTATTTCTGCCGGTGTTGTGTAATTCTGACCCAAGTGTTGCAGAAGGAGCTTCATCTCAAATTGGGCAACCCCTTCAAATATGTCGTGCATGATATCGACTGAAAAATTTGTCGCCGTATGAAAATATTGCAAGGAATTTAAAAGGCACGCCTTTTTCACGCCCATAACATAAGGAAGTTGAGGGTTACTCTTGATAACCTCACAATGTTCTGCGTGAAGTTCTTTGGTTCGAAGTGAGATCTTACTGCTATCTTCACTGAACTCCGTTTGAAATCTTCCTTCTCAAGTAGGCAAAAACGACAACATAACGAGCACTGAACGATTCTACAAACCAAATAAAGAATGGATACCAAGGTTGTCTCCTGTAACTTGAATGATGGTTCCGTAAACAGCATGATCATAAAGGGGAATCTGAACTCCTTCAGTTTCAAGACGAGATATATCCTTGACCAGTGGCTCAAGGATCTTATCAAATCCATACGTTTTGATGTCTTGTGCGTGAAATAATGAAACCAAATGGATGGCAAGTAATTTGAGTTATATTTTGGAGAAATATTTCTCAACGTAAAATAGATGGCTCCTAACTTGTGTATTCCACGCTTGGACCCAAGGGGTTTGAACACTCAAACTCATCAAAAAAGAGCTGGATCTGAAACGCATGGTTTTGCTTCAAGAAAAGGGCATGACTTTTAAAGAATTCTCCATCCTGTATATCATAGAGAAACGTTTCTTTCTTTTCCCAATCTCTACTTAAAAAGTCATTAATATTAGGATGCTTACAAATGAACCGCAAAGTCTCAAGAATGGGAATATATGTAAACTTATCTCGGACAACAACTTGAGAAAATGACCCATGTGTTGTATTACGTCTGGTAGCAAACCTTGTCCCAAGGACATATTCGACTGGATCAATTTTCCCCCATTGCTCAGAAAGTACTGCATTCTCTTGCTTTCAGAGTTGAATGCCAAGAATGGATTTTCAATTTTTGGAATGACTGATCAATTTGAGATTCCACAACACTTTTCATTGGTTCCTGTAAAGATAAACCGTTTTTCACTGACACTAGAGTTTCGTTTTGTATGTCATCAATAACTTCCCCAACAGAGTTGACAACATTATTAATGGTGGTCTCTGCTACCCCAGCAACTTTCAGTTCTGCAACAATTGTCGCACAACTTTTTACTATATTTTTTGGAAGGAGTTCAGATTCACAAGCTACATTTTCATGTGGAAAGGTCTACATCCCTAACTGAAACGGAACTGGCTGAAGATGAACTTTCATTAACACTTGAACTGTCACGCAAAGAACACTTAGTGAGATGCTTTCGTAATCCAGAAAAACTATTATATACATGTGCACAACCCTTTGAGCACATTTTAACCTTAGAGTTTTTCCGGGACAAAGACCATGAACCAATTTAAAGTGCTTAATCAAGGCATTGACACTGGCATGACATCTTGCACAAATGAAGCAGATCATAGGAGTTTACTTCTGCATCCTGGGCCCTCAACTCTGCAACTCTAGGATTTACCTTGGTGTTTTCCACATCTATGTCATAGACAGTGGTTTGCAGAAAGGTGTACACATGGTCAATTCCTGACAGTATCTTGTGCCAAAGACGAAATGTTGCTTTGAAAAGTTCATCAACACAGCCAATGAAGTTGAGGTCTTACAGGGTAGAGCATGTTTGTCGATCACGATGTAGTAAGACTCGATCATGCTCTTCTTGGCACCAACAGCAAGTAGGTATGGCTGGAGACTCCCAGAGATGTTGTCCAGGTGTCCTTGGATGCTGGTCCCAATCTGTGGTTGAATAAGGAGGCATGGTCATTTATTATGTTTTGGATTCTTACAAAGTTACAATAAGAGTAAAAAGGAAGAGGGCACACTATGCATAACACTTATTAGCACATACGCTGTAAAGCACTCTGAAGACAACGCCAAAACACGTAAATGCAAATAAGGTCAGTGTTATGCAACGTGTGTGGCCACCTTTTGTTAGTTATTCAAGCGTTACCCAATGGCCCAGCACTATTAGCATAATAAAAGAGGAAGTATTTTCCAACCCTTTTTGTTCCACACAAAGCTCACCTTGATGAATTTTACAAGACTGTCGCATGCTTGTCTGGCTGAGATTTTCCCTGGTCTTTTTCGGCCTTGGCTTGAAGGTGGCAGAAGGTGAACCAGCAACAGCATTGATGACATGTCACTGTCCCAGCCTGGGGAATATATAACAAAACAGAACAGTTAAGCATTTCATATTGATTCAGATTTACAGACGGAGCAGCAGACGGATTATCCATAACCAATAAAGCCTGCAAAAGGATCAATGACATGAGTTTTGAGTAGGAAACTATAAAAAACAACTTTGTGCAGTTCAATTACTGTATTCCCAGTGATTTCACATGTGAATGACGCCCCTTCCGTTTCTCAAGGCAACAGGTTGATATGTACATATAACAAAATGTGCCTTAATGCACAATAAAATGGTTATCACCCATTCCATCTAGAATAGGTCGAAGGAGAAGACATTACCATCATCTACTTCAGTGGCTTCAGCATTTTGGATGAGGTCTTGTACATCTCCAGTCAGTGTAAGCCCACGACACTGAGTAACAACCTTTGCTTGAAAGTTGGTGGTCCAATTCTCCAACATCTTTGCAGAGGTTGCGTCACCAAAAGACTCCTGACATCTTGATCAATCTACAAGACATGGCAAAGACATTTAGTGTAAGTCCCACAGTAGATGGTCAAAGTAGCTACAGAGATCATTTCTGAAGTCTGATCAGGTTCGGCAGATAGCAATCAAAACATGTAAAAGCAAACAAAGATAAATGTACATTCTGTCCTGACGAAAACAAACAATAACAAACTACACAAAACATTACTTTGTAGTTCTTTACTCACCAAACCTGGAATGTCCAAGAAACAAGGAAAAACAGATAGGATGTCGGCTGAGTTCTCAGGATCGTGCAGCAACTTCTGACGATAGGCCAGGGTTAGCCTCATTTTCCTCCTTCACTACAACTTCATCCGTGGAATGCTTCATCAGGGCAATTGCTTCTTGACACTGCTGTCCGTCCCACTGGATGTCTTCTTTCAATGGATCCCTGTGTGAAGTTGGCCCACCTAAAGGTTTGGGACAACATGCCAGTTTAATACTCAAAAGAAAACTAGACCAAATAAACTAGTGGTCATGTTCCAAATTAATCACTGGCCTGTTTGAAGTTGTCGTGACCGTTTCATTCGCCCCTCGGACACCTCTTTCTGCAGAGTTTTGATTCTCCAAGCCAAATACCCACTTCCATCTTCAGCATTATAAAAATGTTCCTTTGAAAATAAGGGGAAAAACATGTAATAAAATATACTTTTCACCCTAAAACGTGACTGATTTGAAACCATTTCACCAGAAAGCAGCAGTAACTTACATAGCCCAAGCTTGCTCAGGGGTCAGCCAAGTAAGGAAAAAGGCAGATGAGTCCTTTGGCGTATTCCTCCTTCAATCTCCTAGGGGGGCTTGTGCTATACACACAAATCAAAATTACCATCCTGTCCAAAATACAACTAAGATTAATTTAATATCAGTCTTGTGAGTTTATGAAAAAACTACCCATGCTCATTTGTCAGATGTGCAACTATATTTTCACTAGGTCACGTCTTCTGACATCTGACAATGTTTTTGTGCGAGCATACTCATGTGTTGATCTTATCACCTCCAGGCTACTCTTGAGGATGTCCTCAATCATCTTGGGAGAGGGGATTGACAGTAACACAGAGAACACACAGAGTACACAGATTAACAAGAGCATATAGATGGTTGCAACAAAGTTACAAAAGGACATAAACATCTATTGATCTTACTCGACCAGACGACGATCCTCTGCATCTCTTTTTTCTGAGGGATTTCTGATCACTATTGCTGTGTCATCAGATCCTGATGAAGGCTCACCATCGCCAATCAAACTAGAACTGAAGGAATCTACAAATAATGTTTCATGGGACACAAATGTTTACAGCATGAGCTGCACAACTCAGAAAGGTAAATGTGAACGATATGTCATTGCGGAGATGAGTAAAAAACTCATATCTAGAAGTTAAAACGTAAGTTATTTTACCATCAACGCTTGCTGTTGGATCACAATTTCTAAACCCAATATCCTGTTGTTTTAGAATGTATTCGAATGCCTCATCATCGATTTCGGTCCTGGGTTTCATCATAGACTTTATATCCAGGGTGGGTAGATCAAACTTCTTGGCAACTTAAAAGACATTTAAGTCATATTAACCCTGAACATGATATAGCCTACATAAGTAGTGGCAACACACAACCAAATGCATTGGTAACAATAGTTTATAATAAAGGCTGCATATGCAATGTTTTCTCTTACCACTTTCCAAAATACTTTGAATTGAAAAGGTGATGTTAGGGAAGAAGGTACTTACTTTCTGTCCTTATATTTCACCCTAACGTTGCCTCCATCCTAAAGGAACAGGAAAAATAGGTTAGTTAGTTTGGTTTGATTACTTGTTTTGAACTAATTAATATGAAAAACATATCAACAGTAACAGAGATTTGAGAAACTGCAGTCAGAAGAACGCAGGGATGTGAACGTTTACAAAAATGTCTAAACCGTGTTGACGGATTTTTTTTTCTTGTAAATGGTTAACCGTGACTTCATTGTCCTCGGTGTGTGTGGAGTGAGTGGTGCGCCGATACACACTCACTCACACACACTCGCCGAGGGACAGACAGATTCGGCACACTAGCTTTTATCCTCCCCAATTAGTTTATTAGTGATGTAAAATCAATAAATGCGTGTCTCCAGAACATAATTAATTTGAAGATTTTTGTTTAAAAACTGTTTTCGTTTATTGTTTTTTCCTAAACGGTTATGATTTTAACGGTTACACGTGTACACGTGAACACGTGCCACACCAGCTGCATTCATCATGAAGTACGACCCGTTCACTCTTTTAAGAGTAGAGTACACGCGGTGCACCAGAACAGAATCACAATTCTCACTTAAAATGAGTCTCCCACATTGAACAATGTGTACTGGACACAAACCACCAAAGACGATGTTCCATCTAGTCTACTTACCAAGTTTCCTAAAAGCACAAACGTGAATTGCACTGCATCGGTGTGGCGCACAAACTCTGTTGACTCTTTCCAGAGTTAAGTCCATGTGGTGCTAAATCATGCTAACGAACCAGTCAATGATACACTATGGTTAACAAAATTCTCCGCAGTCGACTAATGTGTGCATTAACAAAAAAAAAGTGTAACATATACTTATAAATGTTCCCAATTTAAAGAACAAAAAACGTGAATTGGTCAAATGACTGGCAAGCTAACGTGATACCTTGGCAGCATCTACTGTAGCAGCTGCATATAGCAATGACTAGCGTAACTTACATAATATGTTTAAATCGCGCGGCTTTGTTGAGCTCTGGACGGAATCTACATCAGCAAAAAGACAACGGTGGTCGCACAAGAGAATAATTAAATCTGTTCCTTGACAAATAAAACCCCTTTTCCCGAAACATTATGATAACCCTATTACCCAGACTCCCCGGGGGTAGGAGTCGCCACAATACTTTTATTTTTACGATCCATTTAACTTGGTCATTTGTCTTATATGATCGTCAACATAGTAATCTATGCAATTTATGTGACTGCTACTGAAATAAGCTGATTTAAAGAATTTCTCTAAAGTTTGGATGTTGAGATTTCAGTTGTATCATCAGACTAAACCCGGCATGGGTTTAGTCCGACGATACAACTGAGAATCCCAACATCCAAACTTTAGAGAAATTATTAGATTACCAGAATATTACCTGTTTCTTTTATAACACTAAAGACATTTCTAATGCGCCACTTAAAAGAGATAGATATTTTATATCTATATACCCCCTTGGCTTATCAAGGGGGTGCATATAAGGAACACACAAGTGAACCGTAGTAGCCTACTCACCGAATACTGATGAAAATCTTCCCTCTGTCGTCTTGCCTCGTTCTGGGTTACTGCGTTGGTCGCCTGCAACAATGTTCAACATATTGTATAGGTCCAATAAGTGTCCGGACCCGGCCCTTCCGCTGCCTGGACATGACCTCCACGTTCTTTGTGCCGGGGGCGGCCGCTGCCCCAGCCGTGTCCACGGATGCACCATCAGGAGTCGTCACACAGACTCCCCGGGGGTAGGAGTCGCCACACACTTTCCTCCACCACCGGCGAGAATGAAGACCATTCTCAGTAACCAGACTGTCGACATTCCTGACACTGTCGAGATTAAGCTGAAGGGCCGGGACGGTCATCGTCAAAGGACCCTGGGGCACACTCCGCAGGGAGTTCAACCACATCAACCTGGAGCTCAGCCTCCTGGGATAGAAGAACAAGAAGCTTCGTGTGGATAAATGGTGGGGAAACAGAAAGGAGTTGGCCACGGTCCGCACCATCTGCAGTCAGTCCAGAACATGGTCAAGGGTGTCACAATGGGCTTCAGGTACAAGATGCGCTCTGTGTACGCCCATTTCCCCATCAACGTGGTCATCCAGGAGGGAGGCGCGTTGGTCGGGATCAGGAACTTCCTGGGAGACAAGTACATCCGCCGGGTTCGCATGAGAGCTGGTGTGGGATGTGCTCTGTCGACGGCCCAGAAGGACGAGTTGGTGCTGGAGGGCAATGATGTGGAGCTTGTGTCCAACTCAGCGGCTCTGATTCGACAGGCCACCACAGTCAAAAATAAGGATATCAGAAAGTTCTTGGATGGTATTTATGTTTCTGAGAAAGGAACAGTATTGGAACGTCAGGATTGAAGGCAAGAAACAACTAGAGCTGCCTTGATCCAGCAGGCCACCACCGTCAAGAAGAAGGACATCAGGAATTTTCTGGACGGAATCTACATCAGCAAAAAGACAACGGTGGTCGCACAAGAGAATAATTAAATCTGTTCCTTGACAAATAAAACCCCTTTTCCCGAAACATTATGATTACCCTATTACCCAGACTCCCCGGGGGTAGGAGTCGCCACACACTTGCGCCACCTGTTACGCACCTGGCCTAGGGGCGCCAGGCTACACAACAAAAACACGGGAGACAACAGTTTCCCAATCAAAATAAGTATTTTAAATCAAACCAATCCAATCCAAGTGCTCACATTATAATAAAAGTATGGGATGTGGAAGTCAGTAAGTCCGTAGGTGTGGAGTGTGTATGCATGAGTGGATTATAGGTGTGTGTTGTTTTAACATAAGTGTTGAAAGGTGGCATGGCTATGGAGCTGAAAAGAACAGAGAGGGAAGGACTGGGGAAGCAGACTCTTATAGGCGTTGGCACCCGGGGCCCAGGTGCACGCCAATCACTTCCTAATGACCAATTAAGTAGGCCTAGGTCTCTGCTCCCCAGTCCTAAGAAACAAATGGAAGACACAACATACAGGGAACCGTCACACCCCCCCCCTAAAGACGGAGTCCCAAAGGGATCACCGGCAACCCATTTAACATAGATAAATATACATCTACTCTCTATCATACCCAACCTCTACTCCAATGGCCGCCCTGCCCACTGTCACAGGCCTCCACCCCAGCAACCGGTACCACGGAAGCACTTTAAGGGGTGCAAGACAGACAGAGGCCAAAAAGGACCAACGGAGACCGGACCTCAACTTTTGTATTAGTTTGTCAGTTAACTGGCATTATGACAAGTTTTGACAAATGCTGACACATCTCTCCTCATACGAGGCCAAAAGGAAATGCCTAAGTAGTCTATCATAAGTTTTTCTCACACCAGCATGTCCAGATTCATTATACGCTACTTTTAACACTGACTGGCGAAGTTTCTTCTCTGGCAACACAATTTGGAACACTGGTTCACCCACAAACCTTCCTTTATGTGACAGCCCTTTTCTCACCAACAATGAGTCCTTCAGAAATACCCACAAGCACTGTCAAACTAGCTCCTCCTCTGCGGTCCGTACCAATGGAAATATCTCCTTCAGATAGGCATCAGCCTGCTGTTCCGCAACCAGATCTGAACGGTGTTATGGACAATGGAAAATCAGAAAGAGGTATCGAAACTTTTCAGATACTTTTGCCTTAATGATCATTTAAATGAGATTTCTCTTTTAACTTAGCCATTGCACGGGTCACCGTACACGCTGTAAAAACCTCTGGGAAAGTCATGTCACATTCATCAGCTCCTCCGTTACCAAGGGCATAAGCAGAGGTCACCACTGCCGGCGGCGGCTGGACCCCAGCCCAGACCTTTAGCAACCCACAGGGTCGTGGCCAGGATCAGCGTCACAACCGAATAGGCAGTGCTGGGCGTCACAGCGAGCCTTTGCTTCTCCCTGGAACAGTTCACATTTTAGGACACATTATGCAAGGGAACCAACAAAATATTCATGTCTAAGCCCCGGATAGGACCTTATCACCAGTGTCAGAAACATTAGTCAAAGGGAGAATCCAGGCTTGAATGGAATGAATCAAAAGCCCCAGTGTCCCTCAAAATAGTTACCGGTACTTCTTCCCACCCTGCACCAAAGACACAGTCCCCCTGCATGATAAATGGACGGTAAGAAATTCAGAGCTATCAACCGATGTATCCTCAGTTGAACCGAAAGTAGGTGTAACACAAGTGGACACCGGACGAACTGGAGCTGCCGTAGCAACCCCTTTTGGTTCCCATGACCGCCCTGAGGGGAATTTAACAAGAAGCAATCTTTTTTCCAGTGCCCCATTTGTTACCGTGATGGCAAACCTTCCCCGAGTGCCGCACATCATCCCTACTGTTGTTTGGCGTTAGCTCTGGAATCGACAGGCAGAGGTTTATTAAATCGGCCATGCGACTCACTGGCAGCAACATAATTGCCACCGCCCGCTCTTAACCTTCCACGGTGCGTTAAAACAAAGTTCATCTGCGGAGCGCCGCCGCATCTGCTGCGTTGCGTGCTTTCTGCTCACTGATATATGTTGCCACAACGAGCTGGAACAGAATCTTTGAACTGCTCCAAAATCATCAAATCTTGTAAGCCTTCGAAATCTTCCACCTCCGAGGCGTTACACCAGCGGTTAAAGCTCGTCGTCAATCACGTGCAAATTCCAATGACTTTGTCTGTCATGTTTCTTCCAAATCGAAACCGCTGCCTATACGCCTCAGGAACGAGCTCGTATGACTTCCAGTACCACCGCCTTAACACGGGCATACTCTTGACTGTCAGCCGCATTCATAGCCGAAAAAACCTCTTGCACCCTGCCTGTTAAGACGCACTGCAGCATCAATGTGCGCGCCGAGTCAGGCCATTACGCACATCTGCCACCCTCTCAAACATGGCAAGAATGCCTCAGGATCACGTTCGGAAAACTTGGGCCACAGACGTAGATGCCACTAATGTCAAAACCCCCCTGCCGACCGTTTCTGCAGGTTCTGAAAACACTTGTGCAGCCGCTGAAATCTTGCCATCCCCTATCCAAGTCCAGTCTATTTGCTCTACCTGCAACTTAGCCAGTTCTGTCTGCTGTTTCATTTTTTCAATAGCATACTCACTATCTAGCCTAAGTTGTTCCAGATCAGTTGTAATTTCGCTTGCAAAATTATTAATTCTTTTGTTGGTCGACGTCAACCCTGACATAGCTGCTGTGAAGCACCTCCATTGCGGCACCTACTGCGGGAGAAGAGACGCCTCTTCTTTCTTATCCCGTTCCTCAGTTGAAACCGCTATCCACATAGCTCTCTTTTCAAAACTTTCCACAATTGTCTCCTTTAACCCTCTATACTAGCTCTAGCTCATTTTCCACCAACCAAACGATCTGACACGTTCAGCAATTTGGTCCTTTGGTGCATTGATTTAAGAGCTCCCCGGGAGACTGAACAACGTCATCCACTGACACCATCCTGGGTATTGTGCCTTTAAGAGCACTTAGCTTGGCAAACCAACAAACTAAATCAATAAAGTGTCCCCCTACCTATATAAACCCCAGCTAACTCCACCCTCTTCGGTGCCGGTTGCGGAGGATTTCTACGCACTGAAGGCCACCGCAAAGGCCTAGCTCATACCAAAGGGGAGGAAAGGCAACCAATAACTGGCGACCCGCATGCCCCCCTTAGCCGTGCCCCCGAGTCGAGATATTCAGTACGAACTTCTCGCTACTGCCGCACCTGACGCACCTAGCCACCCCCCGGCCTAAACCAACGAGCTATTTTACCCAGGCAGCTAAGCGCACCTACCAGGGACACTCGTATCAAACAAATACAAAAAAATAAATAAAAAATAAACAACCAGCCAGGCAACTGTTGGCGTCCCAAATGATGTTTACTTAGCTGCACAACTACCAGAAATAAACAAGTCTCCAACCGCACAAAATGAACCAAACAGCTACCGTACTGTACTGAAATAACCAAACCTAATCAAATTAACTCAAATTTAAACAGATTAATTCAACTCATAACAATTAACTGCATCTCCCCAAAGTCTGAATAACAAGCCTGTAACATTGCTTTGTCTACTCACCGGACTGTTGACCAAACAATGGAACGACGGAACCTCCCGGAAAGATTCCCAACTAACGTCACTCCATTCACAAATCCAATACAGGAGGGAGACTAAATCGACGCTCCAAACTCACTGTACAAACAATTTATTGGACGAGCCCCCACTTTGTTACGCACCTGGCCTAGGGGCGCCAGGCTACACAACAAAAACACGGGAGACAACAGTTTCCCAATCAAAATAAGTATTTTAATCAAACCAATCCAATCCAAGTGCTCACATTATAATAAAAGTATGGGATGTGGAAGTCAGTAAGTCCGTAGTGTGGAGTGTGTATGCATGAGTGGATTATAGGTGTGTGTTGTTTTAACATAAGTGTTGAAAGGTGTGCATGGCTATGGAGCTGAAAAGAACAGAGAGGGAAGGACTGGGGAAGCAGACTCTTATAGGGCGTTGGCACCCGGGCCCAGGTGCACGCCAATCACTCCTAATGACCAATTAAGTAGGCCTAGGTCTCTGCTCCCCAGTCCTAGAAACAAATGGAAGACACAACATACAGGGAACCGTCACACTTTCCTCCACCACCGGCGAGAATGAAGACCATTCTCAGTAACCAGACTGTTGACATTCCTGACAATGTCGAGATTAAGCTGAAGGGCCGGACGGTCATCGTCAAAGGACCCTGGGGCACACTCCGCAGGGAGTTCAACCACATCAACCTGGAGCTCAGCCTCCTGGGATAGAAGAACAAGAAGCTTCGTGTGGATAAATGGTGGGGAAACAGAAAGGAGTTGGCCACGGTCCGCACCATCTGCAGTCACGTCCAGAACATGGTCAAGGGTGTCACAATGGGCTTCAGGTACAAGATGCGCTCTGTGTACGCCCATTTCCCCATCAACGTGGTCATCCAGGAGGGATGACAAGTACTGCCCCCCATATCTCTCTGATCTTCTCTCCCTCTACCAACCCCCCCGGGCCCTCAGATCCTCCTCAGCTGGTCTCCTCTCCACCCTGGGAGACAAGTACTGCCTTGATTCGACAGGCCACCACAGTCAAAAATAAGGATATCAGAAAGTTCTTGGATGGTATTTATGTTTCTGAGAAAGGAACAGTATTGGAATGTCAGGATTGAAGGCAGAAACAACTAGAGCTGCCTTGATCCAGCAGGCCACCACCGTCAAGAAGAAGGACATCAGGAATTTTCTGGACGGAATCTACATCAGCAAAAAGACAACGGTGGTCGCACAAGAGAATAATTAAATCTGTTCCTTGACAAATAAACCCCTTTTCCCGAAACATTATGATTACCCTATTACCCAGACTCCCCGGGGGTAGGAGTCGCCACACACTTTCCTCCACCACCGGCGAGAATGAAGACCATTCTCAGTAACCAGACTGTCGACATTCCTGACAATGTCGAGATTAAGCTGAAGGGCCGGACGGTCATCGTCAAAGGACCCTGGGGCACACTCCGCAGGGAGTTCAACCACATCAACCTGGAGCTCAGCCTCCTGGGATAGAAGAACAAGAAGCTTCGTGTGGATAAATGGTGGGGAAACAGAAAGGAGTTGGCCACGGTCCGCACCATCTGCAGTCACGTCCAGAACATGGTCAAGGGTGTCACAATGGGCTTCAGGTACAAGATGCGCTCTGTGTACGCCCATTTCCCCATCAACGTGGTCATCCAGGAGGGATGACAAGTACTGCCCCCCATATCTCTCTGATCTTCTCTCCCTCTACCAACCCCCCGGGCCCTCAGATCCTCCTCAGCTGGTCTCCTCTCCACCCTGGGAGACAAGTACTGCCTTGATTCGACAGGCCACCACAGTCAAAAATAAGGATATCAGAAAGTTCTTGGATGGTATTTATGTTTCTGAGAAAGGAACAGTATTGGAATGTCAGGATTGAAGGCAGAAACAACTAGAGCTGCCTTGATCCAGCAGGCCACCACCGTCAAGAAGAAGGACATCAGGAATTTTCTGGACGGAATCTACATCAGCAAAAAGACAACGCTGGTCGCACAAGAGAATAATTAAATCTGTTCCTTGACAAATAAAACCCCTTTTCCCGAAACATTATGATTACCCTATTACCCAGACTCCCCGGGGGTAGGAGTCGCCACACACTTTCCTCCACCACCGGCGAGAATGAAGACCATTCTCAGTAACCAGACTGTCGACATTCCTGACAATGTCGAGATTAAGCTGAAGGGCCGGACGGTCATCGTCAAAGGACCCTGGGGCACACTCCGCAGGGAGTTCAACCACATCAACCTGGAGCTCAGCCTCCTGGGATAGAAGAACAAGAAGCTTCGTGTGGATAAATGGTGGGGAAACAGAAAGGAGTTGGCCACGGTCACGTCCAGAACATGATCAAGGGTGTCACAATGGGCTTCAGGTACAAGATGATGATAATAATAATAATAATAGATTCAATTTATATAGCGCTTTTCACGTACTCAAAGCGCTTTACATAGGGGCACAAAAATAGATAAACAAGAGAAAAAAAAGTTGATGGGGCTAGAGATAGTGAGTGATCTAGGGGTAGGCAGAGGAGAAGAGATGAGTCTTAAGGCGGGACTGGAAGATGGCGAGGGACTCAGAGTCACGAATATGTTGGGGGAGGGAGTTCCAGAGCCTGGGATGTCCTGGAGAAGGCTCTGTCACCTAGGCTGTGGCGTTTTGATGTGTGGGTGGAGAAGACCAGCTGAGGAGGATCTGAGGGCCCGGGGGGGTTGGTAGAGGGAGAGAAGATCAGAGAGATATGGGGGGGCCATATGGTGGAGAGCTTTGTAGGTGAGGACCAGGAGTTTGTAGTGGATCCGATGTGAGATGGGGCCAGTGGAGATTCTTGAGGACTGGGGTGATGTGGTGCCACGCTTTAGTATGAGTGAGGAGACGGGCTGCTGCCTTCTGGACCAGTTGGAGTCTGTTGATGGAGGTGGTGGAGATGCCGGCGAGGAGTGAATTGCAATAATCAAGGCGGGAGGAGATGAAGGCATGGATGAGTCTTTCTGCAGCGTGAGGTGTGAGGGAGGATCTGATCTTTGCAATATTACGGAGGTGATAGAAGGAGGTTTTGACAGTGTGGCGGATGTGGGGTTCAAGGGAGAGGGTGGAATCAAAGATTACGCCAAGGTTGCGGGCCTTGGGGGAGGGGGAGACCAAGGTGCCGTCGATAGTGAGTGTGGGGGGGTTTGCGAGTTTACTGAGGGTGGATTTGGAGCCAATGAGGAGGAGTTCAGTTTTGTTGCTGTTAAGTTTCAGGAAGTTATTTTGCATCCAGAGAGTGAGTGAAGACAGGCAGGTTTCAATGTGGGAGAGGGGGGGGTTGTGGGGGGATTTGGTGCTGAGGTAAATCTGGGTGTCGTCGGCGTAGCAATGGAAGTCCATGAAGAAATGGCGGAGTAATTGACCAAGGGGGAGGAGGTAGATGATGAAGAGGAGGGGGCCAAGTACAGAACCTTGGGGAACACCTTGTGTGACGGTGGCTGTGGCAGATGTGTGGTTGTGGAGGGAGATGAAGTGAGATCTGTCGGAGAGGTAGGAGTGAAGCCAGCTAAGTGCAGTTCCTTCGATTCCGAGGTTGCTGAGTCTGGTGAGCAGGATGGTGTGGTTTACAGTATCGAAGGCTGCACTCAGGTCAAGGAGGATGAGGAAGTTGAGGGAACCAGAGTCGGCAGAGATGAGGAGGTCATTGAGGACTTTGAGGAGAGCGGTTTCTGTGCTGTGGAGGGGGCGGAAGCCAGATTGGAGGGATTCAAAAGGTTATTGGCGTGGAGATGGGATTGGAGTTGTGTGGTGACGATGCGTTCAAGGGTTTTGGAGAGGAAAGAGAGGTTGGAGATTGGGCGGTAGTTACTGAGGGGGAGGGTCGAGACCAGGTTTCTTGAGGGTGGGGGTGACAGCAGCAGATTTGAAGGCAGAGGGGACAGTTCCATGTGACAGTGAGGAGTTGAAGAGCTGAGTGAGGTAAGGGCAGAGAACGGGGAGGCAGGACTTGAGCAGGGGAGTGGGGAGGGGATCAAGGGAGCAGGTAGTAGGTTTGGAGGAGCCTATAAGTTTGGAGAGTGCAGGAGGGGTAATCAGGTCAAAGTGGGTGAGACGGCAATGGGGAGGAGGTGTTGGGAGGTCCAGAGAGATGGGTAGGGGAGAGGCCATTGAGTGTGCAGGGGGGTTATGTACAGGGAATAGTGAATGGTTGATTGCAGTGATTTTGTCGGCGAGGAATGAGTTGCAGAGATCTGGGGTGGAGGTGGAGAGGGTGCTGGTCCGCGGTTTGAGGAGGTTGCTCACTGTGGAGAAGAGGGTTCTGGGGTTTTGACAGGGGTCAGAAAAGATGGCGGAGAGGTATGCAGACTTGGCGGCGGTGAGGGCGTCTTTGTAGGCAGTGAGGTGGAGTTTGTAGGCTTGATGGTGGACTGTGAGTGAGGTTTTTTTGGAGAGTCGTTCGAGTTTGCGGCCGGTTTGTTTCAATTTGCGGAGTGCAGGTGTAAACCAGGGTGAGGAGGTATTAAAGACAGTTTTGGTTTTGAGGGGGGCCAGAGTGTTGAGGGAGGAAGACAGGGTAGCATTAAGGTGGTTTGTGAGCTCATCAGGTGAGATGAGGGTTGAGTCCAGAGGGAGGGTGGAGGAGAGCAGGTCAGAGAGATGGTGGGGGTCAATGGATTTTAGGTTACGGAAGGTTTCTCTAAGGGGGAGGGGGCGGGAGATGGGGGAGAGGATGGAGAACCGTAAAAGGTTGTGATCAGAGAGGGGAAAGGGGTATGGGCGGAGGTCAAGTACAGGGAGATTAATGGAGCAGACAAGGTCAAGGATGTGTCCTTTGTCATGGGTGGGGAAGGTGACATGTTGGGCGAGAGAGACATTTTCCAATAAAGTGGTGAATTCAAAAGAGAGCTTGCAAGTGGGGGAGTCCATGTGGATATTAAAATCTCCAAGTAACAGCAGACGTGGAGAGAGGGTTGATGCTAGTGTGAGGAGTTCAGTGAGGTCAGAGAGGAATGAGGGATTAGGTTTGGGTGGCCGGTAGATGAGGATAACTGTTGTGGCGGAGGGGGCTTTAAAAGCAATGAATTCAAAGGATGATATTACTAAAGGGAGGGTGAGTTCTTTAATCAAATAGGTATCTTTATGTATGATGGCGAGACCACCTCCACGGCGAGAGGGGCGGGGTTTGGCGATGTAGCTGAAACCAGGGGGAGATGCTTGGTTGAGGGAGAAAAATTCATTGGGTTGTTGCCAGGTTTCAGTAAGTAGAAGGAGGTCGAGGTTATTATCAAGGATGAGTTCATGTATGATGGGGGCTTTATTGGTGAGTGAACGAGTGTTGAGGAGGGCAAAGTTGACACAGCCAGAGGGGGGTGGGATCGGGGCAGGTTGGAGAGGTCTGAGGTTAGTCAGGATAGCTGTGCGGGAGGACAGAGGGGAGCTCACCTGCCTGGTGAGCTGCTGCCTAACGGCAGCGTTGAAAGGTCCGGAAGCAGCTGAGTCCTGATGACGTGGTAGGGGCGTGACGGAGCGTGCAGTTGACCGGGTGAATGGGACGCAGAGACCGTGCTGGGACAAAACAAATCTACGGCGGGAGCTCCTGTGGATGTAACGGCGACGACGTCGGTGAGGCTAAAAATCAATGTCCCGAAAAACTGGAAGGGCTCGTGACAATAGCTTGTTAAGAATGAAAAAATAAAAGTGAAAAAAAGCACAGGAAAACTATTTTATCAGTCACAAAAATCGAAAAAAGTCGTGATCAGAGAAGCGGCGAACAAACAACGCCTGCGTCCTCTCTGGACGATGCGCTCTGTGTACGCCCATTTCCCCATCAACGTGGTCATCCAGGAGGGAGGCGCGTTGGTCGGGATCAGGAACTTCCTGGGAGACAAGTACATCCGCCGTGTTCGCATGAGAGCTGGTGTGGGATGTGCTCTGTCGACGGCCCAGAAGGACGAGTTGGTGCTGGAGGGCAATGATGTGGAGCTTGTGTCCAACTCAGCGGCTCTGATTCGACAGGCCACCACAGTCAAAAATAAGGATATCAGAAAGTTCTTGGATGGTATTTATGTTTCTGAGAAAGGAACAGTATTGGAACGTCAGGATTGAAGGCAGAAACAACTAGAGCTGCCTTGATCCAGCAGGCCACCACCGTCAAGAAGAAGGACATCAGGAATTTTCTGGACGGAATCTACATCAGCAAAAAGACAACGGTGGTCGCACAAGAGAATAATTAAATCTGTTCCTTGACAAATAAAACCCCTTTTCCCGAAACATTATGATTACCCTATTACCCAGACTCCCCGGGGGTAGGAGTCGCCACAATACTTTTATTTTACGATCCATTTTAAACTTGGTCATTTGTCTTATATGATCGTCAACATAGTAATCTATGCAATTTATGTGACTGCTACTGAAATAAGATGATTTAAAGAATTTCTCTAAAGTTTGGATGTTGAGATTTCAGTTGTATCATCAGACTAAACCCGGCATGGGTTTAGTCCGACGATACAACTGAAATCCCAACATCCAAACTTTAGAAAAATGATATAGAGTACCATAATATTACCTGTTTCTTTTATAACACTAAAGACATTTTCTAATGCGCCACTTAAAAGAGATATATTTTATATCTATATACCCCCTTGGCTTATCAAGGGGGTGCATATAAGGAACACACAAGTGAACCGTAGTAGCCTACTCACCGAATACTGATGAAAATCTTCCCCTCTGTCGTCTTGCCTCGTTCTGGGTTACTGCGTTGGTCGCCTGCAACAATGTTCAACATATTGTATAGGTCCAATAAGTGTGTTTGCTACTGCAAACACATCTAGGCTACCGTTCTTTTTAAGCATACTTATACTTTCAGCTACAGAAACTATTCAACTATGAAAACGTCAAGCTCTTTGACCGCATGATGGCTACCTCTCTGCGTTTTTCAACTCTTTCAACTTTTTAAACTACTTTTTTTTTTTTTTACAATGTCGGCTGAGTCAATGGGCGGACGCCGTCGACTTCTCTGACATCGTAACGTTAACCTTCGTTCAAACTATTTAACAAATAACACACTTGTATCCTAAATAATCGGAAAACCTAATTTCGATTACCTTTATACTTTTTTCAGAATCACATCGGCTTCGTTTCAGTTGGTCTCGGTGATTAGCTGAGGTCAGAACATGGAGGACGTGCAGGCGGCTTTCCGTCTCGTAAACGGTCGTTGCCATTTGAAACGGTCGATGCCATTTCCGACCATGTCCGATTGCGTCCGCTCTTGGAGTCAGTTAAAAACAGCACAGGGTGTAATGTTTTTTTCCGCTCAGTTGCCGTGAGTAATTATGAAACTATCTATGCCAGTCATACATAATGATTGATTGAATAGAGGAGACCTGGGACAGTTGCAACACTTTTTGCTATAATGGCTCTTTTGCTTAGCAACTATTTGAATTTAAGGGATGATATTTGAATAAAATAAACTTACATCTGTCAGCTATTCATCAATACAATTTAAGGATGATTACCTTAAGTACATTATTCACAGTTGGCCTTTGAATGTAAGATGCCAACAGCAACTGTCCCCGTAAAGACACCCATGATAAAGACTGATATGCTCGGATATAAATAACAATAATCGGGTTAAATAACTTCACATGGTGTGTCTGGTGTGTTTCCAGCATTCGTAGTGTTGATCAGCAGATATATAGTCCGCCAAGACGTTGAGGTTGCTTAGCAACCAGAGACTCTGTCCATGTAAGTGAACGGAGCGTTCCCTCTTCGTCATAACTATCAAACCAAACATCCTTCACATTCACCGAGCGAACATTATGAAAGTAAAATGCACATTTCTCGTTAAAAATGTTTCCATAAAAGCATTTAATGGCGTAACTATGTTACTATTTCCACACAGAATAAAGAAAGATGTCGGCCGTATGCTTCTGTCTAAGCTCACTACTCTCTGCCAGTGACGTCGGGTCAAGCTCAACGCTGATTGGGCAACGCGGCTAATCAATTCAAGATCGGAGAGCGGACGCAATCGGAAATGTTCGGAAATGGCATCGACCGTTTCAAATGGCAACGACCGTTTACGAGACGGAAAGTCGCGGCGGCGCTGCCAGATTGGGCGGTTTTTACGAGTCCTGGCTGCAGCACGCAGAGGCTCAACTTCTAAACGTCTCGTCTGACTCCGCCTGCCCAATATATCAGTAAAATCACTAATATGAATGAAATAAGCTGATTTAAAGAATTTCTCTAAAGTTTGGATGTTGAGATTTCAGTTGTATCATCAGACTAAACCCGGCATGGGTTTAGTCCGACGATACAACTGAAATCCCAACATCCAAACTTTAGAAAAATGATATAGAGTACCATAATATTACCTGTTTCTTTTATAACACTAAAGACATTTTCTAATGCGCCACTTAAAAGAGATAGATATTTTATATCTATATACCCCCTTGGCTTATCAAGGGGGTGCATATAAGGAACACACAAGTGAACCGTAGTAGCCTACTCACCGAATACTGATGAAAATCTTCCCCTCTGTCGTCTTGCCTCGTTCTGGGTTACTGCGTTGGTCGCCTGCAACAATGTTCAACATATTGTATAGGTCCAATAAGTGTGTTTGCTACTGCAAACACATCTAGGCTACCGTTCTTTTTAAGCATACTTATACTTTCAGCTACAGAAACTATTCAACTATGAAAACGTCAAGCTCTTTGACCGCATGATGGCTACCTCTCTGCGTTTTTCAACTCTTTCAACTTTTAAACTACTTTTTTTTTTTTTACAATGTCGGCTGAGTCAATGGGCGGACGCCGTCGACTTCTCTGACATCGTAACGTTAACCTTCGTTCAAACTATTTAACAAATAACACACTTGTATCCTAAATAATCGGAAAACCTAATTTCGATTACCTTTATACTTTTTTCAGAATCACATCGGCTTCGTTTCAGTTGGTCTCGGTGATTAGCTGAGGTCAGAACATGGAGGACGTGCAGGCGGCTTTCCGTCTCGTAAACGGTCGTTGCCATTTGAAACGGTCGATGCCATTTCCGACCATGTCCGATTGCGTCCGCTCTTGGAGTCAGTTAAAAACAGCACAGGGTGTAATGTTTTTTTCCGCTCAGTTGCCGTGAGTAATTATGAAACTATCTATGCCAGTCATACATAATGATTGATTGAATAGAGGAGACCTGGGACAGTTGCAACACTTTTTGCTATAATGGCTCTTTTGCTTAGCAACTATTTGAATTTAAGGGATGATATTTGAATAAAATAAACTTACATCTGTCAGCTATTCATCAATACAATTTAAGGATGATTACCTTAAGTACATTATTCACAGTTGGCCTTTGAATGTAAGATGCCAACAGCAACTGTCCCCGTAAAGACACCCATGATAAAGACTGATATGCTCGGATATAAATAACAATAATCGGGTTAAATAACTTCACATGGTGTGTCTGGTGTGTTTCCAGCATTCGTAGTGTTGATCAGCAGGGGCCGGTTGCACCAACTGGGCGTAAGCCTGGTCGTAACTACGCCTGGTCGTAACTTGGCGTTCTAAGTCCAACCTAACCGTTACGCCGGTTGCACCAACTGGGCTTAGCGTTCTTTTCACTAAGACCAGGCGTAAATCCTACGCCTGGTCAGGGGCAGGCGTAGAGTTGAAATTCCAGGCTGTTTCTATAGCAATTACATCCAATCCAATGCAGCTTTACTACCATCCTTGCAACGCTTCACTAAACTGCATTTCAAAGCACAGCCGGCGATATGATCAGTGTTCACAGATCGACTGCCTGTCGGGAAGATATCGCTGGCCGATTAGTCCTTCTCAACTTATAATCAGTTGTGAATGTTGTTTTAACTATTTTTATATATTTTATACAGGCCGACACATTAAACAAATCTCTCCTACAGAAACATTCCCGTCTAAATGCCTGCTCGTCGTAAACCAGACATTACAAATACATATTTTAATTATATTCGTTTGCAGTGTTTTATTGTTAGGCATTAACACAATTGATGAATGACAATGAGTGAACGAATGAATTATTTATTTCGGTGTCCAACAGCATGTCAAATAAAATAGTAAACAGCTGTTGTCACGAGGTATCCTAGCAACGCGGTGATATGCGCATACCATGGAACATTCACATGGCCGCGCATGGCTAAGACCGGGCGTAGTTAAGACCAGGCGTAAGTCCCGTTGGTGCAACCGGCGTTAGTTCCATTCTAACGCCAGGTCGTAACTAAGACCTACTTAGCAGTTACGACCAGTCTTAGTTACGCCCAGTTGGTGCAACCGGCCCCAGATATATAGTCCGCCAAGACGTTGAGGTTGCTTAGCAACCAGAGACTCTGTCCATGTAAGTGAACGGAGCGTTCCCTCTTCGTCATAACTATCAAACCAAACATCCTTCACATTCACCGAGCGAACATTATGAAAGTAAAATGCACATTTCTCGTTAAAAATGTTTCCATAAAAGCATTTAATGGCGTAACTATGTTACTATTTCCACACAGAATAAAGAAAGATGTCGGCCGTATGCTTCTGTCTAAGGCCCCGTCCACACGAAGCCGAAACTGGCGAAACCGTTACGGTTTCGATCTATCCGGTTTCGGAAGTATCTCCGTAAAGACGAAGCCAAGCGAAACCGGGTAGATCTGTAGAAATGCTGTAGTACACATTCCAGGCCCCATAAGGGGCGCTGCTTCTGGTACAGAAATCCTGAAGGAAATGAAATAAGAAGAAGAGGCGAGCATGCGCATAAAGGCTGCCCTTATGCGCATGCTCGCATGTGATTTCTGAGACTCTGCGGGCTTAAGAGCCATTGGCTAGGAGGTCGAGGGGTGGGGCGATGACGTCATGGTTTGCGGTTTCAGTCGGTTTCAGCCGTACACACGAATCCAAAACGAAACCGGGTAGATTTGAAACCACCTCCGAGGGTGGTTTACAGAAGTTTGCAGTTTTCGGTCAGCGGATTCGCCGGCTTTGTGTGTACGGAAGGCCGAACCGTACAAGACCTTTGCGGTTTCGCCATGAAATCGGCTTCGTGTGGACGGGGCCTAAGCTCACTACTCTCTGCCAGTGACGTCGGGTCAAGCTCAACGCTGATTGGGCAACGCGGCTAATCAATTCAAGATCGGAGAGCGGACGCAATCGGAAATGTTCGGAAATGGCATCGACCGTTTCAAATGGCAACGACCGTTTACGAGACGGAAAGTCGCGGCGGCGCTGCCAGATTGGGCGGTTTTTACGAGTCCTGGCTGCAGCACGCAGAGGCTCAACTTCTAAACGTCTCGTCTGACTCCGCCTGCCCAATATATCAGTAAAATCACTAATATGAATGAAATAAGCTGATTTAAAGAATTTCTCTAAAGTTTGGATGTTGAGATTTCAGTTGTATCATCAGACTAAACCCGGCATGGGTTTAGTCCGACGATACAACTGAAATCCCAACATCCAAACTTTAGAAAAATGATATAGAGTACCATATATTACCTGTTTCTTTTATAACCTAAAGACATTTTCTAATGCGCCACTTAAAAGAGATAGATATTTTATATCTATACCCCCTTGGCTTATCAAGGGGGTGCATATAAGGAACACACAAGTGAACCGTAGTAGCCTACTCACCGAATACTGATGAAAATCTTCCCCTCTGTCGTCTTGCCTCGTTCTGGGTTACTGCGTTGGTCGCCTGCAACAATGTTCAACATATTGTATAGGTCCAATAAGTGTGTTTGCTACTGCAAACACATCTAGGCTACCGTTCTTTTTAAGCATACTTATACTTTCAGCTACAGAAACTATTCAACTATGAAAACGTCCAGCTCTTTGACCGCATGATGGCTACCTCTCTGCGTTTTTCAACTCTTTCAACTTTTTAAACTACTTTTTTTTTTTTTTTACAATGTCGGCTGAGTCAATGGGCGGACGCCGTCGACTTCTCTGACATCGTAACGTTAACCTTCGTTCAAACTATTTAACAAATAACACACTTGTATCCTAAATAATCGGAAAACCTAATTTCGATTACCTTTATACTTTTTCAGAATCACAGTTTACGTTCCGTATCGGCTTCGTTTCAGTTGGTCTCGGTGATTAGCTGAGGTCAGAACATGGAGGACGCTACCAGATTGGGCGGTTTTTACGAGTCCTGGCTGCAGCACGCAGAGGCTCAACTTCTAAACGTCTCGTCTGACTCCGCCTGCCCAATATATCAGTAAAATCACTAATATCAGCACTACAACAGCACGACCTCGAGTGCGATCTATGCCGCGCGATTTGAAGCCATTGCAGTCTGCAGTGGGCGTGGTTTCCTTGGGGATTTGAATATTTTCTAAATATTTAGCTTTACACTTGGCGTTGGCGACACATTTAGAGTTGATTTAGATTTAATATTTTGATTTATAGATAGCATTTAGATTTATAGATAGCATTTAGATTTATATTTAACATTTAGAGATAAATTTAACATTTATATTTATATTTAACATTTTGATTTAGATATAACATTTATATTTAGATACAAAATGTATATATAATTTCTAACATGGATTTTGTACATTTCAACATATTGTTGACAATTGCATGTAACGTTTTGTTTTACCTGAATTTTCCTCAAATGTGAGGAAAATGTGCTAAATGTGGGGAAAGTGAGCTAAATGTATCAGCTAAAAGTTTTAGCTGATGGCACCCCATAGAAAGAAAGGGAATTCAATTAACATAACACACACAAGAACATACACACACCACACGCATATGCAACAAACATTAACACACACACACACACACACACACACACACACACACACACACACACACACACACACACACACACACACACACACACACACACACACACACACACACCTGGCAGAAATAAATAAGTAACCGCAATTTATTTGAGGTCAAAAGTCTGCATTTTTCTCTCAGTGAGGGTTAGTACTCTCTTCTAGTCCCTCTCTTCAAATCCCCATCATTTACAGCAGACATATGTGAGTCACGGTAGAACTGGGTCAGGGGAGAAGTCAATAAAAAATCCATTAGGCTACATTGTATACATTTATGCCATCTTGCACCGTGCCTGCCGGGTTTTAGTTTTCAATCCAGAGTGACCGTCTGAAGCCATTTTAATCAAAAGTGGCAAATCCGAATTAGATCAGGGATTGGGAAACGTAATTCCTCGATACATTTATTGCGCATATGTTCTTTTAACAGTGATTTTATTCAGCTGTGACGGCGCAGAATAGGATATTAGGATATTACCTTACATGCCAATAGATCCCTTTTATTACTTTTAACTTGTGTTTAGTCTCTTAGTGCCATTGTAACCTAACAATATCTCAAAAATATTCACGTACATTCCTTTGCAATTGCCCCTGCACATTTTGTTTGAGACATTGGTTTGTTCACTGCATTATTACTTATTCTGTAAACAAAGTATTGTTTAAAGTATGTTATATTTCATCACATATATTGCATCCCTTCTGAATAATATCAGCAAACAATGCTATATTATGTGAGAGTGTAGACAGAGGAACGGTTCTTTCTATTGGTTCTCTCTCCTTTGCATCTGCATGCGGGCGTCTCTGCCTTGCTCTCTCCCTCATTCTGAAAGATAGGATAACATGATGGGGGGAAAGAAGGATGATGAGGTTCTCTGTTCTAATTTAGTCGTCTCGTATCCAGTTCCCACTATCACCTCCACCGCAGGGGTGTGTGTGTGTGTGTGTGTGTGTGTGTGTGTGTGTGTGTGTGTGTGTGTGTGGTGTGTGTGTGTGTGTGTGTGTGTGTGTGTGTGTGTGTGTGTGTGTGTGTGTGTGTGCTTGCGTGCATGGACAGTAGCTCTGTTTTATCCTGTGGATTTGATTTAGTGCACGTGCATGCAAGTGTGTAGCTAGCTATGTATTGGCATGTGTGCTAGGCTGATATCTCTGTGTACTCCAGGATGTGCTTTAGTGTGTGTGAATGTGCAGTGTGGGTGTCTGTGGGTGAGTGTGTGTGTGCTCTCGTGTGTGTGTTCGCGGCAGCAGCTTGCGTCGACCTGCGTCAGCGAGGAGGAGGAGGAGGAGGAGGAGGAGGAGGAGGGAGGCAGATCGCCCAGAGGAAAGCAGTGTGCTGGGCGATGACTCATCCCGACATATGTGGGATACGGGAGGATGTTTTCTCCATCACACAGCGACTCCACTCTGCACCACATCAATATTCATGTCCCTGATACGGCCAGTCTGCTGGGGTGTTCCCCCTGATACCCCTGTTAAATAGGTAATAGAACCCCATTTAACCACATGAATTAAGATCGTATAGCTCTTTGAAAAGAATAAATACAATTAAAAGCAACACAGGCATACACACATTCATTAGAAGGGTGCCCCCTTGCAACAGATGCTAATGAAAGATGATTGTCTTATGAAAGGAGGATGTCATGTCCATTGTAGGCTTTGAGCTCAGCAATATAAGTCCCATATCGCACCTCCATTGATCCATCGACACGGCCATGAAGAATGGCCCTTGAGCAGGGAATTCAATAACTCCCCTGATTATTTGCTTGTGTCACATGACATATGGGAATCGTCACACACACACACACACACACACACACACACACACACACACACACACACACACACACACACACACACACACACACACAGGCACACAGGCACAGGAAACACGCATAAACGATATGGAATGTGTAGGCGTCGGTCATATACCGTCTTCTGCCTTCTATCTCCTATCGACCCTGTGTGTGGGTGTGTGAGCGTGACTGTGTGTGTAGTGTAGTAAAGGGTGTGGGCTAGGGTTGCAGCTTCATTCATAAAAAAAAAGAGCGAGCTCAAATGGGGGGAGTAAGCGAGAGAGACGATGAGCGAAGGAGCCAGGGCGGGGCATTACTCATCTAACACACACACACACACACACACGTCGAGAAGCACCCAGCTCCCACTGATGTTGGTAACATTCACACCAAAATAAAATCAGAGAATCCTTCAATCTTTCCCACGCATCTTTTTATGGAATAGCTCTTCCGTATCTCAATTTATTCCTTCGTCATGTTAGTAATTTCATAATTTCCACATTCCTTCACACTCTAGAACGATTCAATCCTATTTTGCACTCACTCACTACCTATACATTACGTACATACCATTACCTTACAGCCCCCTTCCTCACACACTGCAACTTTACCCACTCCCAGCCCTTCGCCTATCAGAGGAGTCAGACCTACGTAGATCCTCGGTGGACAGTGTGCGTGACGCCAAACTTGTCTCCGCCCCCTCCTCTCGCCTCTGCAAACCGGTGTATAAATAATCAAGGACCGAGGGGGGAGAGAGAGGGACACGATGGTAGAGATAGGTAGGGAGAGGCTGGATAGAAAGAGAGAGAGGGTGGTAGGGAGAAGAGCGATGCAGCATTAGCATCATCAGTAGCCCCATACGCGCAGTCACACGAAGGCAACCAGAGAAGACGCAAGCATTCATTTGGCGAGCGTGCGTCAGGAAAACGGATATCTTTAATGTGCATTCCAGATTCCACCCGATGGTTTTCAGAATAGAATTGAAGACTGCAATTCGTTCATGAAGGACAGAGGGGATGCAATGCGCGATATTTAGATTTGTGTAATTGGAGCGAGAGGATCTGGCAACGGCGTCTTTGACGCAAATGCGATGGAGCTGCATTGGAACTGGTTGGTGGCTTGAGTGATTTATTGGAAGCGCGCTTGCTGGATTTTTACTGCGAATGAATTTCCATTTGGGGGATTATTCTTGGCTCGACTAAAATGATTTTTTACTTCGCTTCGCGTAGGATTTAGTAATAATAAAAAATAAGTAACGTAATGACCAGCGGAGACGAACCCGTCGTGATCAGCAAATGAAAAAAATCCACATGCTCGTTTTTTCCCCGCGTGTTCTGTCAAGCCAAGGCATAAGCATCGGAAGCTTCAACAATTGAAATATTAAACCACAAAAAAATCCGAGATTGCTGCAGCCACTTTGCCTTACTGCCCTAGTTTCCGTGACAATGTGGGAACAAAACTGATTCCAAGACCGAGACCCCCACACCCCCTCCAGCAGTTCACTGGCTAGCTTATTGGCGTCGTGTGGACTCTCTAAAAGCATGTTCTGCTTTTGCCTACAAAGTTCCCTGTTGAAGCTCCAGGCGCTGGAGGTAGAAGGCGGCCCGTCGTTAGGGTCGTCTCCAGAGAATAGCCCCCCTCCCCTAGGAAGCAAAGAGCAGGGACGCTCTTCGTGTGCTATGGGCGTTCGCGGAGAGAAGGAAGGCAATACTCTGGCTCTGTGTCATAGCTGTCCTGCAGACGAAAACAGCCCTCCAGGTAGGCTACTACAGCGTGTCATGACACGGTGTCTTTTGATGTGTGGTGTTCCTCGCTGTAACGTACTTCTGTTTCTCCATCACATCGCTCCTTAACCTCTGCTCGTCAAGACTGCTCTGCTTTTGCCAGAAAACATCCAATCAGTTATTCAGTGCGTTTACGTTTCGGCTATTCGCTCATTCCTCCAGCTATGACCACCCACACCACCGCCATCAACACCACGCAAACCACCAGCACCTCCTCCCCCTGGCTCTTATTCACGTCACTAGTTTCATTGAATCATCTCTTTTTATAAATACAGATCTATGTGGATGTGGATTCTTTTTATTCAAGCCACTGGGTGTAGAAAGAAAATCTGTTGGTGTTAGCTCTTGTAACATTTGGGCTGTAGTGATGGTTTGAACTTATTGAACTTTGACCTTCCATTAGTTTATTTAGTCTTGAATCACATTTTGGTTAAAGCAATTACGTCATCCAGCCATTGACCTGTATATTGAATTGACTTGGTGTATGACTCACACCCACACAGACACCCACAGACACACGCACACACACCTACGCACACAACCACATGCACACACACAACCCTACACACACAAATACACACCCACACACCTTCACACAGACCTTTCCCCACACACACACACACACACACACAAATACACACGTACACACACAAACACACAAAGAACACACACGTACACAAACACGCACACACATATGCACACATCTAAACACACACACACACACAAACACAAAAAGCAGACACACACAGACGCACATACACAATCACGCAGACACACACGCATACATCTACACACACAAACGGCCCACATCTATACACGTCTACACACACACACAAACACAAACAGGCACACATCTACACACGCACGCACGCACGTGCACACACACACACACAGACCCACCTACAGACATGCACTGGAGATTTGAAATGCAGCCTGTAGAGTAGACATTGGGCTTCATCCCAAAACATTTCAAACAGCCTAACCAGAAGTCACCTATCTTTTCCTATCCACTCATTCTATTTCAGCCCACAGTTGACATGTTGCCAGTTCATCCGTTCATTTCTATGTTATTTACAACATATAGGCAGCCATCTGCATCACACATATAATATCACCATGCTCCTCCTAAAGACCCCACAACGCTCCATAGCACTGGTTATCCTGTTGCCCTGGGTGACCGAAGTTGGGCAAACTGCCATTCATCCATGTGGTTTTGGTTCAGCTCCTTGCTCGGGCCAGACCATTCAATCCCCTCTGAGATCAGATAGGACATCGTTTCACCGCGCCGAACACTGTTTGTTAGCTGCTTTTGAATTATTTAAATATGGTTTATGATGATTACTTGAGAGCAGTATCACTATTATAGGAGACAGTTCAATATGACGGGCGTTTGTGTTAATCCACTTAACCAGCCATATCGTCTTTATTGGTAGTTTGTCTATTTCAATCCTTCAGTTCACTAACTTCCTGTGACCATTAATTGTATCCCTGTACCCATAGGGTTCTGCTGCTGGTCTTTCCTTCTCTCTCTCGCTCTCTCCCACTCCGCTTTCACTCACTCTTTCTCTTCTGTTAGCATGGTGTGCCACTTATTTCTTCAGCGTTTTAAAATCAACAGCTTCACCCAGACGAAACAGCTGTTTCTGCTTCTGCATGGCTCTCACTAGTGTGTCATCATTACTGAGTGTCATTATATCGTGGCTAGCTGCGTTACATAGCGCTTGTTAGCAAGGCCGCGTAGCACATAAAGGCACCGACACACTTGAGTATACGGTAGCCTACATTCTGAAGGTCTGCGTGCAATACGTACAATACCACAACCTCCTTTCTTTGATAAACTCTGGTTGGCAGCGTCTGTGGTTGACCTTAATACATAATATATCACCTATGCCATTTTTTTTATATGGAACAAACAGATTTGCTTCATCTGAATTTTATAATAAGAAAGGGTTATCGAACGCATTTTAACTCCCTATTATTCACTTGACTACCCGGAAAAATAAAACCTCTGCTAGCTTTGTATGCTTATTCCTATACCCACTCTGCACTCTGTCTTTTTTAGGAACTAGCAACTTTGGTAGCTGCTCTAATGTTGATTATATGCTTTGATTGTACTTCTCTCCATCGCTTTGGATGAAAGCAAATTGACTAAATGCAAATGTGGTTTGTTTTAAAGTTAAGCAAAACCTTGAAGGAGAAAATTTGCAAATGCATTAAAAACCAAACGCTATATAAATATTTTGGTAATTATGTAAATCACATCTAGTTCAATCATTATCATTACACTCTGTAAATTAAGTGACGTTATCACACCCTCTTGGGTATGACTGAGAATTTAATTATAAAAGAATGTAAAGAATGTACGGAATGTGCAGTAAAAAAAAGTTGAATCACATCACAGCCGTACCTGGGGGACATACAAGTAGTTAAGTGTGCGGACACGATTTCGGGCACTTATTTATCGCGGCCATGAAAGCAGAGACTAAATGTCATCATTATTTCAGGTTTCAGGAAGCATGGCGCGTGCGCCGCTATGCCCCTCTCTCACGCAAGACCCACCACCTGCCTGTGCCCACCGCAGTATGCACTCTGCTGAGCCATGCCTACTCTGCTATTTATAGAACACACACACACACACACACACACACACACACACACACACACACACACACACACACACACACACACACACACAGAGTAGACAGACACACACACACACAGAGTAGACAGTCACAAAGACAGACACACACACACAGACAGACACACACATACATAGAGAGACACACACGCACACACACTCTGACTCTAAGGCTGGCACGTGAGGGCTGGCTGCTGATTGCACAGCACAGGCGCTAACGGTAGATCCTCTGAGGAGCCTTTCTCTACAAGGCTCAACACTGCTTCTTTATAGCCACTGCAAGGCTCACCGCTTGATGACGGAGCCTTTCCAATGTGCCCAACAGCTCAGTCTCCCCTCTATACCTATACCTTCCTCCTGTCTTCCTTATTCTGTCACTGTGTTATGAACGTCATCTTGTAAAGCACCATGTGCCAAACAGTTCAGTGGTCTTTCGGTTTTCTATGTATATATATATATATTTTTTTTTTTATGATGATATATATTTATATTTATATATATTTGATCTTATCTAACATGCAATATATTTGGCTCATATCTGATTATTTTTTTCAACGCTTTTCTAAGGTTGCTTTCTATGTACGGCTTTTCCATAATCATCATTATGAATACATGTGTCATTTATGTCTATATTTTCCCTTGGCATAAAGCGGCTATTGTTATGGGACAGTCAGCCATGCAGGTTAACTCTATATGTGACAGATTACACAGAATATTGTTTTCATAGCAAATTCCAAGTGAGGCTGAGAGCAGCTAATATCGGAGCAACTGCCAGATTTGCTGCTGCATGATCTTGTTTCCATAGAAAACAAGCAAATACATGCCACGGATGTCTGTAGGAGTTCTATGCCCATTTTTTTTTAATAAAAAGTACTGCCTTAATCCACTCAATTAGACTGCCGTCCGTTAGACCTCACCAACCTGCTCCCTGTTTACTTTTGATTCGGTAACTCTGAAGGGCGTCTCAGGGGGTTCATCCCGTGCTGACGGCAGTCTGCTCACATCAGTGGCTGCTGCTAATATGCGCCATTGGAATCGATGCTTCCTTCCAAAGCATCTTGCAGCATTGTGAGTGCATACATGTTGTAGCATGGCATGGCTCCGGTGGGAATCCAACGCCTTTGTGCTAAACGTGATGAGATGTGCTACATACCGGGGTAACAATAGGGTAGCCCGCGACATGGATGTCCTACTCCTGACTCCCACCCGAGAGGTTCTCGGTTCGATCCCCTGTATCTGCAGCCTCCCTAGCCTAACCTCTATGACCTGTATCTGAATTATGCAGATGCTTACGACAGAAGCATCCTCTGAAGACTAATGGGGATTAACAGCAACACTGTCTCTGTGTGTTGTGCCGTGTCTCCTCCACCTCAGAGTCGCTGAGGGTCTACACCAGACCCCCACAGTCCACCAAGCACCAGCCCTTGGCGCCTCTGCATGCCCACCAGCAGCAGCAGCACCAGCAGCACCAGCTGGACCTCAACCACCACCACCACCACCACCCGTCCCTCCAGCCTCTGCACCCCCTCACCCCCCCGCCCAGCCCCCACCCCTCGCCCTACTCCCCCCAGCGTGGCGGCGGCGGCGGCGGCGGCGGCGTCCCCGGGGCGAGCGGCGACTTCGGGGGGGCGCTGGCGCTCTACGGAGGGGAGGACGGGCGGGAAGGGGGAGGAGGGGAGGCGGACGGAGGGGCGGGGGCCCTCCTCCACCTGATTGGTGGGGGCCACAGCCCACTGCCGTCGCCGCGCTGCTCTGGCCACAGCCTGAGGTTCAACTCGGACCCCGAGGCCGCGCCATCGCCGCCCTGCGCCCAGCAGTACATGCTGTGAGTGTCTGGCAGCCTGTCTGTCTGCCGGTCCAACCTGTCTTTCTTTCTGTCTGTCCTTGTATTTTGTCTGAATATCTGTCTACTGTCTAGCTACCTTTCGGTCTCTCCTTCACTCTCGCTGTCTCTCTTTCGATTCCCTCTGTCTGTTTGTCTGCCTGTCTGTCTCATTGCCTGACTTTCTGGTGGTTTGTCTGTCTGTCTGTCTGGTGTCTGTATGTAAATCTATGCGGTCTGAAATCTCTCTCTCTCTGTCTGAAATCTCTCTCTCTCACCCTCTCTCTCTCGCTCTCTTTCTCTCTTTCTCTCTTTCTCTCTGTCTCTCTGTCTCTGTCTCTGTCTCTCTCTTTCTCTCTGTCTCTCTGTCTCTGTCTCTCTCTTTGTCTCTGTCTCTCTCTCTCTCTCTCTCTCTCTCTTTCTCTCTTTCTCTTTCTCTCTCTCTCTCTCTCTCTCTCCCTTTCTCTCTGCTCTTTGTCTGTCTGTCCGTCTGTGTATTTCCGGTACTGCCAGAGGCCATGTCTGGCGGATAACAGGTTCATCACAATGAGTGTTCAGAACAGCCCCTCAGGTCATCGGATGACTTTCCGCTCCAACGCAGCAACCAAAGAAATTCAGTTTCATTGCGATTGCCCCCATGGCGTGATATTTCATGTTCTATTTTCATCTTTGGTTCCTCTTGTCTATGTGAATTTTAATTCACTGCGTTACAGCTCATTTCTTTCGACCAGTTATAACAGGATTTTAGTTTGTAGATCTGAGTGTGTGTGGTTGTGTCCGTCCCTGTGTTTGTGTGTCTCCGTGTCTGTCCGCCTTTTCTGTGTGTGTGTGTGTGTGTGTGTGTGTGTGTGTGTGGTGTGTGTGTGTGTGTGTGTGTGTGTGTGTGTGTGTGTGTGTGTGTGTGTGTGTGTGTGTGTGTGTCTCTCTCGCTAATTTTGCACACATGCCCTATAGTCCGGAGTCATCTGTGCATGAAATGCAGTGACACTAATTAAGGCTAACTGACATTCATGATAAAGAGTATGAATAGCTTTCATCTCTTCCATTGCAGCCATGTATATACTCAGATTCTTCTTAATAAAAGTCTGAATAGAAGAGTATAATAAAAATACCAGACTTTTATTATGCTCCCTAACCCAATTCATATTAGTTTGAATAAATGACATCTTATATTTCACTGATTGTATTTATACTTTTCTGGTATATATTTAACTAGCTGCAGCCCAAGCTATCTTCATAACAGTGGTGAGATGAAGAGGAAGAGACGAGAGGAAGAGCAGGAGTGGTAGAACTATGACGACCCCTGACCTCTGACCTCCTTTCTCTTCAGGGCAAGAGGTCGCGAGCGGACCGAGGGACCAGCGGTGGCGTCTCCTTCCTCCGTACCTCTCCTCACTCGACACATCGGCACCCTGAAGAAGAAAGTCCGCCGTTTCGAGGAGCGCTTCGAACAGGAAATGAACTACAAGGTGTGCAGTCTTTGAACACAGAGCTGTGGCGTCAACAGGTTCATGCTCGAGGGAATCCCCAACAAACGCTGTGTTTATTTCTGAATGCATGTATTTTAACCGTTGTTTTAGCACCCTCTACTGGGAATGTGATGGTAGTGCTAGAAGACTGCGTTTAGAATGGAAATACATATAAATAATATATGTATACTGTACAAATAACAATGATAGTATTGGATGACACAGATGATCAGGGTAATTACAAACATAATTAGTAATTGAGAAATACATTGTGTATTCAGTTATTATACAGCAAGAAGCACACTACTACCACACAGATGCATAGGGTTCCTTTAAGAAAAGGGTGAGTTGCCTGGTGATAGTACTTTCAAGTGTGCTATTTCAAATGTGTCAAATACTGTTTTATATGTAGAGAGTTCGCTGTCCTTGTTTATTTTATAAATAAATTCAATATGTTTCAGTATTGTATTTAAATCTTAATATAAATAGTAGCAGAGTAGTCTCCCGCTTTGTTTTTCTGTTTCATTCATTTGCTTATGCTGATGTTTTTATGTTTCAGCCGTCTTACAACGACAAGAACGCCAACCCTGAGATGGTAAAAGTGATGTTGGACCTGGCCAAGTCACGCAAACAGCTCAAAGGTTAGAATGAGTCATTACTCATCAACACAGTCAAAGTCACTAGTCACGTTTCCTGCTAAAGGTGAAGCGAATCTTTAGAAAGTTCGCAAAAAAGAAATTCGAATTAGGTGCGTTTCCATCAATTAGTTGGAGCGGAAAACTACACACATTCCAGGGCTTGTCGTATCCTTCTGATAACATGCTCTCTTAGGTCCTGATATATAGCGGAATTGTGTTGTTGTTTTCCATCTAAAATAGCTGTAATGTTTTTTTCTTCGATGTGAGCAAGGAAAAGTTTTACCTCTTCAGCGGTCCACACACATATCTATTATTCTCATTGGCCATCTGTTCCATGGATGTATTTAAAGGATACATTGTAGCTACATATTTATAATTCCAAATTCGTCCCAGCCTTTATACCACAGATACTATATGGTCTATGGCATATAACCGCGTTTTCTGATTACAGTTGAATTCATTTTTCACAATTTACCAGCTCTCGTTTTTAAGGCTGAACAGACAATTTGACTGGAACTTCTTAGTAGGAGTCTATATATCACGGAATAATGGACACTGTATAATTAAAGGATATACAAACATAGACATCCTATATCATATGTATGTATATGTATGTATGTATGTATGTATGTATGTATGTATGTATGTATGTATGTATGTATGTATGTATTTATGTATGTATGTAAGTATGTATGTATGTATATATATATGTCTATGTATACGCTTAAAAATATATATATATTGGTGCTACAAGTTGATGTCGGCAGGGTTGCTATGGCCGGTGAGGGTGTCGGATTGACTCGGCTGCCAGATCGACTCGGGGTCCTAGATGCGCAATAATGACGCACTTCCTGTAAACGCTGTCTTTTAAATGCGTATGCGCGTTTCATTCATTCCCATGTTATTCCCAAGTATTAAAGAACTCCTTTTTTTTTTAATCTATGGTCGTTATGCGGAAATCGAAAAGACGTTGTCAGTCCTGTGTGTTCAATGTTCGCTACGTCACAGCTGTTTCGAAAGGTGTGTTTCCATCTTTTCGCATGAGTCAAAAACCACCTCAAGCGAGCGGATAAACCTTTCTGCGAATTAGAGGATTTTTATGCAAATGTTGGTGTTTCAATTACCGTTTACTGATTCAATGCTTCAAAATTCGCATAAAAGCAGGGGGATGGAAACACAGCTATTAAAAACAAGCATTAAAAACTGTATTTTATGGAAAAAATAAAATAAAAAGGATATTATGGCTTTTTTTACTCTAATTGAATAACAAAGTAATGACCATGAATTATTGTGGTTTGGTAGAATTCTTGTTTAATTGCTATGTGAAGCATTTATTATCCATATTTGAGATATTTATATGAAAGCAGAGTATGATATGATTATTTGACTTGCTTGACTGCTGTATTTATTTGAATCAATTGTAATAATGCATCATGAATAACACAATGTTATCTTCCATCTGTCCTCTTGGGGTGCTATATCTTCCTAGAGATGAAGCTGAGACACTCTGTGTTTGATTCAAACGACCTGGGCCCGGAGGGAACAACTGGGGACTCCAATCAGCTGTCCAGGTACCCCTCGTGTTATTAAAGGGCTTGCAAATCGCACCTCGTAATGACCACCTCCAATTTGGAAGCTTAAAAGCTTTGGAAGGATACTTAATTTGACTTATGTTGTTGTGTTTGAAACTGCCAATGCGTTTCTTACGTGAGACCAATTTTAATTAGCCTGGGTTATGTTATGGTAAAATAGGTATCACCAACAAAAAATCTCATGATGCATTTTTCTGTCCAACAATTGCTTCTTACATAGATGATTCAAATCTTTTACTATTTATCATGTTCTATTTTAATAAATAATTTTAAAATTATATTTTAAACCTGCTCTAAGTGCAGCAGACAATTTATTATTTTAGTTTTATCCGTTTCGTAATTTTAACTTTGATCAGTACACCACTGGCAGACTTTAATTGAATGTGACTCCTGAATTTAACGTTAAACTTTATTCATTGTTGATTCACTTTCGATCTTGTGTTGCAGGGGCGGTTCTAGCCAGCAGGGGGAGCCAGAGCAACACGAACCCACATTAGAGGAAACAGTTGAGTCACTATTCGGGAGGCTACGAGAAAAGAGACAAACATTAGGCTTGCCTGACAATATGAAGGTAAAGAACCAAACAAAATATGCATGTGTGTTTTTTGTGTGTGACACAGCTTGAGTTTGTATGTAGTCTGTAGTAAACGCTTACGTACATTTCTATATGTGTGTTTGTGTGTGTGTGTGTCTTTGTGTCTGTGTATGTTCTGTGCGAGTGCTGTGTGTCTTTTGTGTGCCTCTATCTGTGTGTATGTGTGCTTGTGTGTGTGTGATTTTCTATGTGCTTGTGTTTGCGTTATATTTGTTTCTGTCTACATGTTATGTGCGTGCCGTGTGTGTGTGTCCCATGTGTATGCCCCGAGTACCATGTGTGCTCCAAATGCGTGCTATGTGTGTGTCCCATGTGTATGCTTTCAGTACTGTGTGTGCTCCTACTGCGTGTGTGTGTGTGTATACCTGCTCATAGTGTCCCTGTCTCCGGGCTGACCCTGTGTGTGCTGGGTCCCTAGGAGATGACTCAGGGCCAGATGGTGCTGGAGAAGATCACGCTGCAGAAATGTCTGCTGTACTTCGAGAGTCTCCACGGACGGCCGGTGAGGGAGACCTGCAGTCCTCACATCACAATAACATTGAGTCATTTAGTCAGACAATCAAAACAACAACACAGATGCATTCAAACCCAAACCTGAAGACAAATGTCTGCGTATCTAATTTTTTTACTTAATATTATTATTTTGTTACGTTTATGTCATTTCTTCCCATCCTTTTTACTTTCGCTGTTTCCCTCTTCGCTTTCTTCTCAAATGGATATCGGTTTTTCCTGCTATATACCTCATATTGACATCCTCTCTCTCTCTCCTCTCTCTCTCTCTCTCTCTCTCTCCTCTCTCTCTCTCTCTCTCTCTCTCTCTCTCTCTCTCTCTCCCCCCCCCCCCCTCCCCTCCCCTCCAGGGTTCTAAGCAGGGGAGGAACCTGGTGAAGCCTCTCTATGACAGGTACCAGATGATCAAGCGTCTCCTGTGTGCCAGCCCCACCACCATCACAACCATAGTAAGAGGCTCATTGGACCCTTATAGCTCTTATGGGACTTGGAAATTATTATTATGTGTAATAAATGTTTTCTAAGTGTCGTCTGCGAGTTCTGTCACTTCATGCAACTAAATGTCACTTCCTTTCAACCATGTAACATCCTTTGTGACAATAAAAACAAAAAATTACCTTCAACTTGTCAATGGGTAAAAACATTGGATTGAGAATCCTATACATGTGAATGTAAATGCATTTTAACTATAAAACAAATAATGTGTCATCTTTTCCGTCATGGTAAGGAGGAAGAAGAGGGCTCAGATGAAGATTACACCAACCACCATCAACCGGCCCCGCCCCCTTGCAGAGTGACGTGGCAAGCAGCCAATGAGGAGGACAGTGACCGGGACAGTGACCCGGCCTTAGTGTCTCCCATAGTGGAGGTGAAGGACGTCCGCGAGAAGTCTCCCATCACGGTCATAAATCTCCATGAAGCGTCCAGGTACACATCATGTCACCATGGAGACACCTTACTGGAAAAAGCCAAAAGCCAAAATCTATTGGTTTTCCCTAACGAGGAAACCAATCAGAATTGATCTACCATCTATAACAGCTCTTACCATGACACAGACACATACATAATATGCATGTAGTAACACGTTAGCAGAGATATCCTTGGGTTTACATACATTTGTCTTATTGTACTGAAACAAGTGAAACAATGTTTTGTTTCGCATGAATAATATTGGAATATAACCTGAAAAATAAATGACAAAACCCACTATGATAATTTATTATCGATACATTGAAAGGACCCACATAAAATTCGGATTTACTGGATAGTAGATTGTCTCTACATCGGATTACTTCATTTCAGGAGTTTTTCTAAAACAATTTCTGACCGCGCAGGTCGGAGCTGGTGCTGAGCTTGCGTGAGACGCGGGTGGAGAAGAAGAGGATCCGTAAAGGCCTGAGGGAGTTTGAGGACGAGTTCTACAGACAGACCGGAAGGTGAGCGACCGCTTAATGCTGGACTGCTCCCAGAAGCACTGACCTCAAAGCAGAGTGCTCTGAAGCATGATTTGTCAGATTAGTTTGCCATACCATGGTTCTTAGCTTAAAGCCCATATCTTACTGAGACCAAACCACGGTTTGTAGTGCGTTTTCTTGTTTTGAAAAATGCATATATTTCGAGCCATCCGATTGGTTGAAAAAAAATTAACCCATTTTATTGGTTAGAAAAAAAAAAGTTAGTTCAAGCGATCTGATTGGTCAAAAAAAGTATTAATTTATAAGATGAAAATATATAATTATTTCAAGCAATAAAATAAATTATTTTATTTTTAGGTTATTAAAAAAATTACTTAAGTTGCAGAAAGTCTTGTAGAAAGATAAACATTAATTTAGCGCTATTGTTACAGTTAACTTATTCATAAAAACAAGTACCAAGCACAATTACTAGGTTAACCCGTTCCCTGTTTTCAACAAAGATAGCTAAGATAAGGTGCTACACAATGCTTAGTCCTATGTTGTGTGCTCTCTGAGATCAACATCTTCTGTTCATCCTTTTTTCATGCAAACAACATAGATATGTTGTTTGCGACATCGACAACGGATCTACTATTCTTTTGTGGCCGAGAACTGTTGGTTCTGAGCGACCTGTGTCTGTGTGTTTATTGTTCACAGAACGTGCCAGAAGGAGGACCGCACGCCCATGTCGGAGGAGTACCAGGAGTACAAACAGCTCAAGGCTAAGCTCCGCCTCCTGGAGATCCTCATCAGCAAACAGGAAGTGAACTAGCCAGCGACAGCAACGCTACTCCCTGGTCTTCTTTTGTAATTAAAGTACCGTACATATACAAATAGTTCATTTTTGTGCCACCAAAGTGTGCACCCTGAAAAGTGTGAATGGCATAAATGTACACTAAGTCGACTCAATAAGTGTACACTAAATAGACTCAAGTGTACTCACTTGCTGTGAATACGCAGGAAGCGTAAACGTAAAGCGACTTTATCCTCATGTCCTGTCCTCCAAGTCTTCTCCCAAGTGTACTCACCGAGATGCATACCTGCATACGTGTGAGGGGCTAAGTCAACAATTTTAATGATAGAAGTGATTTAAGGTGTATATTGATTCTCTTTAGGTGGACTCAGCAACAATGATACCTATCAACTGATCAACTCAAAAATGCCTTTGACCTTTCAACAGATTCTATTTCAGACACCAAAACCTTGGCCTAGACTTTTCTATCTATTGTGATGACCTTGAGTGTCTATGTGTGCACATGCTCAACTTCAACGTTCGATTTGTATACTCGTTATTTTCTAACATGACATTTGTTCCCGCTCCTATATACAGTATGTAGTTCATGGGCGAGTAGGGATCCATCGCTATGATTAATTTGAGCAAATCAAACCTTTTTCTGTGGTGTAAATAACATTGTGATTTATAACCCCCCTAAAAAAATGAATCCAGAGGGTGGGATTAGGTGAGGGGTGCGTTCAACACTGACACTAGAATGCACTTTAATACCGAGGAGCAGGCATGAGAAGAACAAAGGACCGCAGAGGGCTGCTCAACACATAGAAGCACTTTGTCAAGTGGAAACTTAATGTGTGATAAGTGTCGACCATTTATTGTTGTTGCTGTTGAACGTGTTGGCGCTGGTTATAGTGGGGTTCAAAGAGCAAACAAGTTTCAGTTGGACTAGTTTATTCAGAAAATTTGATCATATTGCATCAATATCACCTCTTTTTATCAACCGTCATCTAAACTACGCGGTAAATTCGCCCCCTTGATCGATTGATTGAAGGCGTTCAGTAGAAGTGTGCCTACAGAATCTGAATGATCCTGAATGAAATGGATCTGTATTCACATCACTTTGGAGAAAAGCTTCTGCTCAATGACAAGATAGAAAAGAGTTTATCCTTGTTTCACTTTAGAATGGCTCAGATTATGTTTAAGTGGAAATTAGTCAAAGGATATCTTCCTAGAATGATGGGCAAAGGTGCAATGACATGTTGATAACTTGTATATGAATCTTCAAATTATTCACTTTATTGTGGAAACTACTCTTTGTGATAGTTCCAGACAAAAAAAGGAAAAATAACCGTTCCTTATGCCATACGGGGCACATTAAAGGAGATGATATTATATTTTGCCAAAGCCTAAGAGTATTATGCATTATAATCCATATTTTTCCTTTGGATTCATATGCAATATGTGTATTCATACATACTCCTCTATACATGTTAATCTGTTTACATTTGCACACAATGTATGCAAACCATACAAATAGCAGCTAATAAATGTCTACTGTTAAATATAATTGATATAATTTAAAACTGTTAAGTAAACGGATCACATGTGACAATGAGGAAGTTTGTAAAAGTGTTTTGTTTTAACTTTTATCTTCAGGACCTAATTGACACATAGGTGTCACACACGAGGAAGAACCTGGTCTCAAACAGGCCCTTTGTGCGTTTAGTGAGGAGGCTTCCTTTATCTCCAATGTATTGCAGGGTTGGTAAAAATCTTGTGTTGCATGTGATTCTTCAGGATGGTACAGTTCACTGAAAAGTCCAACTGTTTCAACACATTGGACTGCGGTTTGTTTTATTTTATTTTTTTGTATTGTATTGTATTCTTTTATATCCATAAATGAATGTGAATGATTTATGATCACAAATCCATCCCATTTTTCTTTCTGCACGTGTGTTTTTCAGTGAAATCAGTGAAGCGTCATCACTGTGTATTATTATTATTATTATTAAGTATATATATATATATAGAATCACAATTATTGCATACTTGTCTGTGAGCTTAAAGCTGGTCGCAGGGAAGCATGTTTAAAAACCCAACGTTTAAAAAAATAAAAGCATTTTAAGTAGTGTATAAGTGAAATGTGTAAATGTACCTTTGATAACTCTTGACTTCTGGTGTGAGGTATCAGTTAAGGACTAACCATACACATTATACAAGACAGAGGTCTCAATAACCCTTATGATCCCATCCAAAATAGACCACAACCTGACCTGAAGGGAGATAGGGGATCCCTGGCACTGGCTAGACGGCTCTAGCTTGACCCATCATGTAGGAGGTGGACACACTGTGCTATATATGTCAACACATATTAGGTTGGTTGGTTGAGGTCACTGAGGGCCCTGTATACATGTGTAGAATCTACATTCCCTGGACCACTCGGAGTGGGGCTTCTTATTGGCTGGCTCAGAGACCAAAATGGCAAAAAAACAATTCAAAATGTTCATTACACCTCTATTTATGAAGAGTATTGGGGTCATTTGTAGAAAACAAGTCTTTACATTAATGACGGTCCATACTTACGTTTTTCAGTGTAAATGCAGTATATCTCAGAGGGTTTGAGGGAGAACTGAAAGTATGATTACACTGTGTGTAATTGAACATATCTGGGATTGTACAAACTACTAACAGACTTAAAAATTCCAGCAAGATTGTGTTGTAGTTTCGTAGTGGTTGGTTGTTTACTTTTTCTGTGCATGTCTGTATGTGTTGGTGTTGGTATGTTATGTTTATTTAAATAGAAAATCCGCTCTCGTAAATGACAAATGGTTGATATGACAACAAAAAATGACTTCCAGTTCATTGTGCAACAACTTTTTTTATGACTTGAAATTAAATATTTTGCAAAAAAAAACTTTTATTTTACCTGTTTATTTTGTTAGATAAGCACACCGTATTTGATATGTTCAAAAATAATTAACACTGCACCAAGCAGACAAACAGAAAAACAGAAAAATATGCTGCACCAATGCCACAACCCTACTGCAGTTATTCCAGATTGTACCGCATTCAAGTTTTAACCAAGAAAGATTCTCAATAAAACTTGGTTCTGCAGGCCTATTCCGGGTTCCGAAGATGAAGTGCTCATGTAGGTGTTAGAATTTCTATGTGTAACCATGTTATCGAAGAAGACACTTTATACTGAGGAAGGTTAGCAGTCACCCATCTCATATCTGCCTGCAGCCATTGGTCAAAAACTCAATAAAACGACAGGACCCATGGTCATTTTAATTGTAGATTAAATTTGATTCAAATCATTGAGGCAACCGATAAATGATGGTTCGGTGTTAAGCATGTGACAAATTCTTTACGTGGTTAAGGGACTGAGCATCAGAAAAATATGACATCTGATATAGGCTACACATACTGGCTAACTAGAGAAAAGCTATTTCTACACAGTGCCAAACACTTAAATCAACTCATCATGCACCTTTGAAAAGGACTTACTGACTTATATTCCTAAAATCCTAATTTTGCTTTGCTAGTAAGAAGCAGTCATCGTTCAGTCACAGTGCAGTAAAGAGTAACATGGTCGCTGCAAGATAATCCAGAAAGTCACTATGGTATGCTACATTTGGCATCAAAATGGGTAAAATACACAAATGAATGTGCAAGAACATTTATTTAGATCTCAATTTTTACATACAGCAGTTGAATATCTGGACTGCAAATTGACCCGCTGAAAATAAAGTTTATGGTTAGCAAATTAAGTTAAAACACTGGTGAACATGATAACTTTTGGGAGGGTTCAGTTAGATTGCTTGCTAACCAATATTAGCAAAGGAGTTGTTGGTTAGCTTTCGAGATAACCGATGTTAGCTTGGGATTGTTTGAGTTAGCTTGATATAGCTGACCGATGTTACCTTGGGAGTGTTCGGGTTAGCTTGATAAGCTCATCAAAATTAGCGTCCAACGCTAATATTACAGATCTTGCAGCTGGGATCCTTCTTAGCGTTGACAGTGGATGAGCTACGAAGTTGGTGGCCGCTTATTGCCGCTACCGTTCCGAGCGACAAGTCCACTGGTTCCGTGTAGACCAACTCCAGAGTGACGTCTTGTGCATGTTGGAAACTCAGAGTGCCGTCTTCCCCTTCCACACAGGTCAGGAACCTGTTGTTGGATCTGTCCAGAGCAGGCAACCGTCCTTTACAGAACAAGTCTCCTTTGGAGCCCTCAGGGGCCAAGACCAGGATGACGTAGTGATATGCCGTGTACATGCAGTAGAAATCCCCAAAGTAGAGGTTGGTGTTTTGGTTGAACAGCACCTCTGCCTGCACCTGTAAGGGACATTCTGCGGTTAATAACTTTACGTTGCCGTTTCCTGCCACCTATTGTCTTGCGCAGTTACAGTGATGCAACAGATATTTTCGACAACTAAGAAAAGGGATGGATGGATGGATGGATGGATGGACGTTTGGATGGATGGATGGATGGATGGATGGATGGATGGATGGATGGATGGATGGATGGATGGATGGATGGATGGATGGATGGATGGATGGATGGATGTGGATGATGACTTCAGTGACATTTCTCTATAAATCAGTCTTGAGATTATACCACATCAGAGATATTGATCGTAAACTATTGGAAGTACTCCGTGCTAATTCTGCATGATTGTGCGTGCGTGTGCGTGCGTGCGTGCGTGTCGGTGTATGTGTGTTTGTGTGTGTGTGTGTGTGTGTGTGTGTGTGTGTGTGTGTGTGTGTGTGTGTGTGTGTGTGTGTGTGTGTGTGTGTGTGTGTGTGTGTGTGTGTGTGTGTGTGTGTGTGTTTGTGCGTGCGTGCGTGTGTGTGTGTCCATGTGTGGGATACCTGGAAGCGGTAGGGTCCGTAGGGGGAGTCCTGGGGGGGCTTGCCCGTGTTGAACTCTGTGTTGCAGCTGAAGAAGACGCCCTCCAGCTTGCCGCTGATGGGTGAGCCGTGGCTGCCGCTGTTGTCCTTGACGGCCGGCAGCATGCGGTGACACTGGGAGTCCCTGGAACGATAGGAGGGGCTGTCACAACAACCCCGGGTTACTGCACAGAGGGCATGCCGGCGGACAGAGAGACAGGCATGCACACAGGTAGACAGACAGAGAGACAGGCATGCACACAGGTAGAGACATGGAGACAGACAGAGACATGGAGACATGCATGGAACAGAAATGCAGATAGAGACATGCAGACAGATATTGGCAGGGAGACAGACAAGGGCCTGCAGCCAGGTGTGCAGTCATGCTGATACAGACACGCAGACAGACACACACGGACAGGCATGACTGAAAGGCTTTCACACACGTACATCATTGAAACAGACAGACATGCAGACAGACGGGTATGCAGACAGACATGCATGCAGAGAAGACATGAAGGCAGGAATCAAACTGACAGATCATCAGATGGATATTACATGGATAAAGAGAAGTACAGATAGGAGGGAAGGCAGGAAGTGACAGACAGACAGACAGACAGACAGACAGACAGACAGACAGACAGACAGACAGACAGACAGACAGACAGACAGACAGACAGACAGACAGACAGACAGACAGACAGACAGACAGACAGACAGACAGACAGACAGACAGACAGACAGACAGACAGACACAGACAGACAGATAGACGAGACAGATAGATAGATAGATAGATAGATAGATAGATAGATAGATAGATAGATAGATAGATAGATAGATAGATAGATGGAAGCACTTTTTAATTTATTTATGCTCATGGTTCAGAGCTACTATTAAATGATAAAACATTAACAGAAACACTTACAGAATACAGAATGAAGCTGACACTATAGGTTAATTGCAGCTTTTGCTTTTTGACTTGTTGAAAATATAATACTCCCTTGGTGATACTGAAAAGCACTTTAAACAATTTCCACTGCTAAAAGCTAATGAGCGTCCAGCCAATTATTCCATTCAATAGAAATGATGGATAGCTTGGTTAAACTTTCCTGTGTTTCTGGGAAACTAGCCGAACACCAGCCTAGGAACCAGACAAATCCACAAGCGCACATAAGCCTCTGGCCTATGTGTCTGGCCCTCTCCCGTTCTGATAGGTTTCCAGCTGTCCTGGCCCGGGTCGGGCCAGTAACCACCGTTCATCTAATAGTGGGCGGGTCTAATACGATGTCTGAACCGAGGAGTGCCTTATGGGAGCGTTAACAACTAAGATGGCTGACACTGTTGTGGCAAACTCGTTCTGTTGCTGTGAATGGTTGTAGGTCTATCCAATTTGATCCAGAGCCAATGAACTGAGATCGAAAATAAACTGGGCGGTTCCAGACTGATACAATTTGAGTACCTGAGCACTTTGGAGCAAATTAGTTCAGCCTCTCTTAAATGCCGTGATGGATAAAAATTGAAAGCCTATCATCAAATAAATAAACTGCATGGTGGACCAATTAACCAATCAAACAACGTTGATTTGGATGAATCAAAAAAACCAAAGACGTTATCGACCAGTTTACCAATGAATTGAACCCAAGATCAGACAAGGAGCAGGCACACTATCAACATTTGTCTGAGCTTAGTTGCCGACCACTTGGGATTCTTCTCATTTTTTTTCTGTGTAATGTAATGTTGGGTAGAGTCCTGTTCAGACTAAGGTATTTATGTACCTTAGTGTGAACAGGACCCTGTCTGTAGGTGAAAGCGAGGTCCAAGTCGGAATTTTGCCAACATTTGCATTACACATTATTTCCCCAATCAAATATTTGGAAAAAAGGGAAATGGGTTAACGTCTGATGTAGCCAAAGTCAACGTGTTGAACAAGGAAAATAAGACGGAGGGTACATCTTCAAACAAGGAATGAGTCAACGACGTAGAAAGAATTCAATCATCCACAAAGAGCAGTAATAATAGAAGTAACCCAAGGTCATCATTAAGTCTCTCCAGACTTTGAACAATGTGTGAGCCTTGCCTGTACACTGCTCATAAATTCTGTAAGTGTCCTTGCACAAGTGGTTTGTAAACGAAGACAAAGGTAATCTCAGAGACAGTGGGCCTCATGCATCTCTGTCCACAGCAAGGTACTCGGACTCCTGATTTAATACCAGAAATAACTCATCAATAATACATGGATCATGTTGCCGCCAAAAAACTGCACGCACGAACGCACACACGCACACACGCACACACACGTACACACACATTCACACACACGCACCTATACTGTACATTACATCGACACACCTCCATCTTTTACCTAGCCTGGTTGAAGTATTCCTCCTCCTGGTTTCTGTAGAGGACTGTTAAGGGGAGCATCCTACCAGCGATGACCTCTGCCTTCTGCAGCAGCTGATTCAGATGCACCGAGGAGTAGTCTGGTAGGAGAGAGAGAGAGGGAGAGGGAGAGAGAGAGAGAGAGAGAGAGAGAGAGAGGGAGAGAGAGAGAGAGAGAGAGAGAGAGATAGAGAGAGAGAGTGAGAGAGACAGAGAGCAATAATAATTTGTTAAAAATTAGGAAGACAAGAGTCAGAGAAATCAACTGAAGGAAGAAAGAAGTTATAAAAGAAACATCTGGGAGACAACGTTCATAAGAAACTAGCACTTTTACTTTGTGTTTGGTATTTTCTTCAGCTTGAGGTTGGACGTCACATCTAACTTGACCTTCCAGCTTCCTGTTGCTCGTTAGAAGCTGAGTGGTGGCTGGCAGGCACTGTCTGACGTTCCAATTTACTCTCCATCACAAACACTACCTCAGTCTGACACCCGATGCCGTCTCTGTCTCTTTCAGTGTCTCTCCAACCTATAAGTCTGTCACTCTCTCTCTCTGTCAAAACAATATTATTTGAGTTCTTGTTCGAACAAATAAGATGCAAAATTCTCGCTCCTTGTTTTACTTGGGCTTCACCCTCTTTCACCTTTTCCAATCTGACATTATCTCCTAGGTGCACTCTATCACTCAGTCTCACCCTCGACTCATGACTCATCTCTCCATCAGGGCCAGTCTCGTGGCGGAGAGAGTCCCAGGTGGACACAGCCATCAAGCACCATCCGTCTCCCCAAAATGGCTGCCCGAAAAACCGCTTATCATTCTGAGCTTATCTTTACCCCTTCACACCCTGGTCTGTTGCCTGCATAATGCAGCAAATCCCAAACTGAACTCGGAAAACCAGGGAGGAGATACCCTCCCACACGGCATCCTATCTGCATATGTTTCAGCAGTTGATTGTCTTTCTTCCATTTGCTTTCTGTGAATGTCTGTATACTGTCTCCATTGTCTGTACCCTTTGAGTTGTCTGTATCATTTGTATTGTCTTTATGCTTTGCATTTTCTGTATCGTCTGTATCTTCTATATTGTCTGTATAGTCAGTAATGTTTGTACCCTTTTTTATTGTCTGTATCGACTGTATCGTCTGTACTCTTGTATCATCAGTACTGTTTGAATTTTCTGTACTGTCTGTACTGTCTCTATCATCTATAATAAGTGTACCATCTGTAACGTCTGTGATGTCTGTACTGTCTGGACCATCTATATTATGACTGTACCGTCTGTAACGTCTGTGATGTCTGTATTGTGTTGTAAGCGTGTGAGGCTGCCAACCAGGTGGCCCTCGTCGTGAGAGGAGTCTGGCCTCAACCACTCCAACCTGTGTGGATGGGGGTCCCCCATCACCCAGACCCTGACCCCGTGCATGTGGTCCCCACCTGCCGTGCAGAACTCGATGACCTGGCTCCACTCGGACACGGCGTAGTCCCCGTCCGCCTGCTTGGTGGCCGTCTGCACAGCCACCGTGTAGTCGGTGCGCGGGCTCAGGAACCAATGGCCTCGCACCGTCATGGGCAGGGGGACGGCCCTCGCCACCAGCTTGGTGGGGACGTCCTGGAGGCATAAGAAGCACACACGCACATCACACTTCACATTTGGTGGCAGTGGTGGGATATTCCTCTAGCCGAGTGGAGGGGACCCACATTTCGAAAAACATTGTTCGAGGAGCTTCGTGGTTGGAGCGCAGTGAAGAAGAGCAGGTAGACGAAGAGGTCCGCTAGGAGAGGAGATCACTGGGGAAGTTGAACTGCTCTCTCCTGTGGGGTTGGCCAAAGCCTGAAGGAGGAATAGCTCGGGAACTCCTTGTTGCTGACGTGAGCCGGTGGGGAGCTAATTGCCAAGCCTTGGCAGAACAGCAGTGGCGGAGGACATACTGCGAAGAGTGCAGTGTTTGGCCAAGAAGGAGGGATCGTTGAATGAAGATTGGCCGTCACCAGAGACTTTTTGAACTGTTTATTTAGCACAAATGAGTGTCTTGCACAATATTTTACCTTTTATCTAATGCGCTTGTAACTGTGTTTACAAGCGTAAAGAGGGGGAAGGTAAATGTGAAGATGTGAATGCATCTACACTGTTTTTAAACATGTTTTAAAAGATTCACCGTGCTCCTGTCTGGCTGGTTTAGCCGTGATAGCCGCAGCTGTGGCTCATAGGCTAATTGAGCCACACCCATTCTGGTGCTCTTTAAGAGGGCCAGAGTTTTAGACTAGTTGTGCAAGTGACTTGACAGTTGTGCTGTGTTTTAAGTAAAGAGATGCTTTTTAACAACAACAATGTGCGTGAAGAAAGCTAGTTTGTTGAATTTATCCTTAAAAAGACTAGAAAATGAGAAGCAAAGAGTAGGCTAGGACTACTGCTGGGACTGTTTGTTTGGTCCACAGCAGTGATTAAGTCGGCTGATTGCTTTTAGGGCAGACAAATTGTTTCATAAAGGGAAGCGGGGAGAGTGCTGAATTTATTAAATCATTGAGTCATCAAATCCCTGCTGTGGTAAAAACATCAGCATTAATGCGAGAAATAAAAGTGTATGAAAGAGCTTCTGAATAATAAAGAGAGATTACTGTTGGTTGTGTTTGGCCTTTAGTCTGGCTTTTGTCGTTAAAGTTAGCACTAGTACAAAAGTAATAAAAGGTTTTAGGAATTGTGTATTCCTGTAGTTGTAGTAAAAGTAGTAGTAGTAATAGTAGTTCATGATCATGGTCATGGGTAAGATTTAAGAGCTGTGCCCTCTTGTGCACTTTTCTGCTCCCTCTCATACAACTCTCAAATCATACCTATAGCAGCCTTAACTTAGGCCTACTCAAAGTGTAATTAGTGGGAGCGAATATAAAACAATGTAGTCGTCACAATGTGTATGGGTCTACCTTGTGTTTGAACTTGTTCTCCTTCTTGTTCTCCTTCTTGTTCAGGTCTATGAAGTAGTGCGTGATCCTCTCCTTCCCGCGTGCGTCTGAGTCCCAGCTGATCTTGAAGGAGTCGCAGGTGATGTTGCTGATGCTGATCTGGTGGGGGACCGGCAGGTCGTCCAGCTCCCCGACCCCGCTGTCTGCCGACTGGGTTCCTGGGAGAGGGAGCAGGGGTAAGGGTCATTCATTGATACCATGCGATGTCCTTGGTATTATCTTCACGGCTTTCGTTGTTGTTTGTTAATCTGTTGAAGGCCATTACGATGCATTAAGCTCATGGGTTTGCATTCACTCTTAATGTAATACATTGTTAAAAATGTTTTTAACTTAAGGAACAATATAAATATTTGCACACCTTCTTTCCCTGAAAGACAGAATGAAGGATTTAGTTCTCTATTTTTTTTTGTCATTAACCCACAAGATCTTGTTGCCACATTTTGACCCACTATGATTAGAAAAAAGATGAAATGTTTTAGACATTTGCTTCACTTTGTTTAGGACCATTTAACCACATAGGCAGCATTTCTTTTTTCAAATGTATACAGAAAAGAGATGGCTATGGTTTATGTGGTGCCCTCAATGTGTGAACATTTTGTTTTCATCATTACATATTTTCGCATTAAGTCTTTTAGGACATTGCCAATATCACACACACGCCAGTAAAACACACACATGCCAGTAAAGCACAATAAAATAGGCTTTCCTTTCCTTTAGTATTTGGGTCACAAAATGTGCAACTGGATGGAAGGATTGCCCGCAAACTGTTGTGTGTGTGATTGTGTGTGTGTGTTCAGGAGTTAAAGGGTTCCTCTATCTAACTGTTTATAATTTTAAAACATCTTAAAGCAATGAATCTTTAATCTATAGTAAAACAATGTGGGTCAATGAATCATCTGTAGGGCCAAATAATGTCCTGAAGTAATCCTCCTTCCCTGAAAAAAGTTACATTTTAGTGGATATTTCTTTCAAACCACTCTCTACTTTATGATTGGTCTTTCAGAGAGATTGTACAACGATTTCTACTCTTTTGGGGTGGAAATGGCTTCAACCCCGACATCTTGGAATTGCCTTTACGCATAAAGTACTGATGCTAGTTATCTGGATCATTTTATAGGCCTAGAGCATGAAAAGCTTGGCTCAGGAGAACCATTAACTATGTCACTTATGTGACAAATAAAATTGGCCACATTTTCTTGGGAGCAATTTTACGGCAGCACTTCAGAGGTTTAAATGTCTCACCATTCTGTAACTTTCTCGAATTACCTACTCATGCGTGCAAGGGCAGGGAATAAGGATTCATACTAAAGGACCCCTTTAAAAGGATTAGATAGGTATAAGTAGTTGCGTAGTCAGACTTATTGACTCACTGAAGCAAGGAGGGCTCTTACAAGCAGTATCTGACCTTACAATACAACACTGGTCGCTTAAATATGTGAAAAGGTTTTGGAGGAACCAAGAATGTCAATACAATCCATGGAGCTCACATTGAAACCACAGCGCACAGCGACCATACAGACTGGAGTGATGCATTTTACTTACATTGTTCACAATGCATGATATCATTAGCTCTGCAAATAACATTCTCATATACTCCGTAATCACTCTGATGGGATATTTGTTCTTTTGCATGAGCCCCATTGTGGCGGTTAGAAAGAAGCAGTTGGCCCGACCCAAACCTATTTGCATAGAAAACTGCTGGAGAACCACAGGCTAGCCAGTGTCGGGCTTACTATTAGCATAGGACTGAGTGGTGTGTTCACAACACGCACTATAGAAGCCTCTAATTGGTTCATCACAGGAAACAGAAGACAACAAAAAATTTGCTCTGAGCTATTATTGGAGCTCCAGCTTTGGTTAGTGGTTATGTGTATTTTCTCTGTGGCATCTGGGGGGGGGGGGTGGGGGGGGGGGGGGGGTGTGTGTGTGTGTGTGTGTGTGTGTGTGTGTGTGTGTGTGTGTGTGTGTGTGTACGGGTGTGGTTTGTTAAAAAAAACCACCTCAATCTCTTGTTCTATATGGTAAGCATGTGCTTTGCTTATGTTTTTTATGTACTCAAATGGTTCTTGCACTTTTTCGGTTATATCATCATTGTTCAATTCGCTTACTCTAAGTCACTTCAGACAAAAAAAACACTGCTAAATAAAAGGATGGTAATGTGAATCTTGTGTGTGTGTGTGGTTGTGTCTAACCACGTCACAGATAATACACACTTTATCTCCTGTCAGGTGGATTCTATTAATTTGACAGAGACACAATGCCCTCACTGTGACTTAACCAGGCTACCATAATCTATCGCTTACACAAGTCACATGTCTACTGGAGTGTTAGCCTTTACCTCAGTGAGATAGGTTACGAGGAAATGTGTCTCTGTCTGGGTTTATCCTGGCCTTTCAAACACACTCAGATTATTGAATATATCCTGGGGAAAGTAGTTTTTGTTTGACATATAATCTGTTCAAAATAATAGAAAAGAGAATACATTAAAGTCACAACACAAACACAAGTAGAGTATAGGACAATAGAAATAAAGAAAATATAGACTTACAAGAAGTATGCAAATAAAGAATGTGCAGATCTATACAAAAAACCCTCCATATGCATACACTTAAAATAGACAGAACTATCAGGGGGGTCAGGTTAATGCTGAGTCTGGTGCTCTTTAGCATAGGATCATTTGTTCCTCTGTATTCTACGACATCTTAACACCCCTGTTTACTTATTGATCTAAAGAAGAAGGTGAGGCAGCTGGGAGGGCCATAAGCCTGCTGTTAAGTGGCCATAAGGAACGATATCAGCTGAATGTTGCTACTATACTCTGCATTATAAGGTCCAAAGTCTGTGCTGTTAAATGTTGTGATCTAGCACAAATGTAGTTCTGGAAACGCCTTTGTCACTGCCTCAGGGGACAACTCTTATGCCAAATGTGACAGTGGTAATAATATTTTTTTTATATTAGCTTTGTATTTCTTGTATTCATATTTTATATTGTTTTTTGATTATATCTGTTGTTAGTTTGAGACAAATACAAAATGGTTTGATTTTACTCTATTTTATTTCATGGTGCACCAAAATATTCACCTGGTGGCTACCAAAACAACCATAACATCCTGACCAAGAAAAAACTATTTATTCATAACTCTGATCTTCTATAAGCCTGAAATACAACCATGTTACAAAGTCATTATCCAATAAACTACATTCTGAAAAGAGGACACTAACTATGCAGTCGTCTAATCTTTAAATTCAGCAAAGAGGATGACAGAAAAACAGTCTGCTGCACCAAACAACACAACATACAGGATAAACTCACATGCCCGGTAGGTAATCTGATGGCGGAATACGGTAGCGTGTATCATAATCTCATTGAAACCCTGTCACCAGAATATAATCTGTAGATTAATGTTTCACCATTTTTTCCTGATTGATAGTTTATCCTTTGATACTTGATAGTATAAACATTATACTTGAACTCATATCCAACCGTCGATCCATCTATGTGTGTCTATTTATATGTCTATATATATTCATCCATCCATGAAATTATTTATCATTCACCTTTCTATTCATCTCTCCATATTCCATCCATCAATCCGTCTATTTATCTATCCATTCATCCATCCATCAATGCGTCCTTTTATCTATCCGTATGTCTTTCCATCAATCCATCTATCTATTCATCCCTCCATCCATCTATCTATCTATTTATCTATCCATCCCTCCATCCATCTATCTATTTATACATCCATCACTCTGTCTATTTATCTATTCATCCCTCCATCCATCCATCCATTCATCCCTCCATCCATCTATCAATCTATCCATTCATCCTCCATCCATCTATCTATCTATCCATTCATCCCTCCATCCATCTATCAATCTATCCATTCATCCTCCATCCATCTATCTATCTATCCATTCATCCTCCATCCATCTATCTGTTTATCTATCCATCTGTCAGTCCATCTACACGTCCCTCCATCCATCTATCTGTTTATCTATCCATCTGTCAGTCCATCTACACGTCCCTCCATCCATCTATCTGTTTATCTATCCATCTGTCAGTCCATCTACACGTCCCTCCATCCATCCATCTATCTGTTTATCTATCCATCTGTCAGTCCATCTACACGTCCCTCCATCCATCCATCTATCTATTTATCCCTCCGTCCAGGAGGAAGGAGCAGAGTGCAGATGATGTAAGAGGATCACAACCTGCTAAAGATTAACTCTAAAAGTGTTCTGTGTTTACAGTTGAGAGGTCCGTATCCGCCTCCTTAATCCCTATACACAATAGTATATTTATTCTAGATACCATTACCAATATAGAATATACTATATCAATATATATATATATACACTAGTATATTTATGCTAGCATATACTAGTATCATTTACTTTATATACCAGTATTATTAACTTTAAATACTAGTATATTCAATGAATGCATATTGTTGTATATGATTAAAATGCCAGTGAAAGTGAAATTTGCCAGTATGTCCGTTTGTCTATGTGTATGTGTGTTCGTGTGTGTGTGTTCGTGTGTGTGTGTGTGTGTGTGTGTGTGTGTGTGTGTGTGTGTGTGTGTGTGTGTGTGTGTGTGTGTGTGTGTGTGTGTGTGCGTGTTTGTGTGTTCACTGTATAGTGTATCAATTTAGTTAAGTCAAGTCTGTGTGTATAAGCCTTAATCAGTTACAGTCTCACAGGATTTCACAGACCACGTTAAACTGCTACAGACTACAACAAACCACACAATTGGATTGATGCTGATTTTATGTGTTAAAAATTGTATCTTCCAATTCCCCGCTCTCTCAAGTCATTGATCATTTCCACCCTCCCTCACTCTCTCTTTACTCATCCCCATTTCTCCCCCTCTGAATATTGCTCTCTCTCTCTCTCTCTCTCTCTCTCTCTCTCTCTCTCTCTCTCTCTCTCTCTCTCTCTCTCTCTCTCTCTCTCTCTCTCTCTCTCTCTCTCTCTCTCTCTCTCTGTGTATATATATATATATATATGTATACATCTTTCTCTCTTATGTAAAGTCCGGCCAGCTACACAGCCATCCCAGGACAGACATTAGTCTGAAACAAGATCCAGTAGATCGAATGTGCTTTGAAAACAATATATATATTTAAAACGGAATATGATAAGCATGAAGGACAACATGGGGCAACGAAGACTATTTAATGTTAGCTTTAACTCTCTGACATACATATAACTCTCTCTCTCTCTCTCTCTCTCTCTCTCTCTCTCTCTCTCTCTCTCTCTCTCTCTCTCTCTCTCTCTCTCTCTCTGTGTATATATATGTATACATCTTTCTCTCTCTCTCTCTCACACACACTCTCACACACAGCAGCGTCCACCACGCAGGCCCTGCCCCCCATTATGCATGCTGTTCTACACCCAGCAGCCCATCAGAGGGGGGCCTTCTGGGCCAGAGGACAGAGTGCGTCTTCACTACACACACAGGGGCCACTCACACAAGGGCCGTACAAGGGGCCCATTGAGACGACTGAGAGAGGGGAGACAAAGAGGGGGATGGAGATAGAAGGAGGAAATAGAGGACAAGGGGGAGAGGGCAGGGATGGAGAGAGGAGGAGAAGAGAGGGATGGATAGTCAGACAGACGGCTAAAGAGAGAGAGAGCGAAAGAGAGAAAGACTTAGAAATACACACACACACACTCACCATATCCACACATCCCAAATGTTGCTTTTATTGTTGCTTTTTATTTCTTGAAAAACACATTTATTATATTATTAATTATTTAGATAACACTTTGACAGGTTTGTGAACCACAGAAAATAAAGATTAATCGCCAAGGCCATGCAATCACCAGAAGCAGCGTGTTGTGACATTATAAAACGAAAGAAGTACCTTTCCGAAACCACTTTGTGTCGCCGGCGTTATTTTAAGCACTAGGATTAGCATCTATTGATTGAAAGTAATTTGGGAGCCATCTTTTTGCTATTGCGCTGTATTTTCGTGATATTATAGGGCAGGTATGAGGGCTGCATTTCTGCGTTTATTTTCCGAGTCAAGAATATGCTAACGAGTTGCTGAGTTCACTTTATGCTAATCGTCTGTTGGTGATTGGAGGTCTAACGACCTGCAGTTTTGGCCCTCAATTAATCTGCAGATGGAAATACGCCAACGCACACACACACACACACGCAAACAGCTGCCCAGACATAAACATGCATATTTATGCCAATTTAGGCATATGTTCACACACACACACACACACACACACACACACACACACACACACACACACACACACACACACACACACACACACACACACACACACACACACACACACACACACACACGCACAAACACTCTCTCACACACACACACACACAAACTACTCACAGATGGAATTAAATTAAGATTGTATTTTATGCCAATTTTGATCATTTAATGTTTGGTTTTAATGCTTTTATTACACAGACTATCAAATTCCTTACAAATAACTGGTCAGGCCTTTCTTTTTCACGAGATCGGACTCCAGGCGATTGTACATCACCTGGATTTGCCCTCAAACACAGGATGAAATTGGGTTTTTGGTAATATGCTAATTTGGCATACACACAGTTTCACACACACACACACAAAAAACAAAAATGCATACACGACTAGGAGGCAGTACTCAGAGTCAAGAATGTGCACCCGCAGTACAGGGCCAAGGCCAAAAGGACACTTGCACGTATGTACACACTCACACAGTCACACACACACACGCACAAACAAACACACACGCACACATACACACACATGCACAAATACACACACACATAAGCACACAAATACACAAGCAATCCGTCAATGAATACGCTTCTGCTTGAAGCATGACATTCAACTTTAATGAGTCTGGACCGGAGGGGCCAAAAATAGTCTCATTTTCACAGCCCAACACAACGTGATGAAGCATTCAAGAAAGCAAGTGTGTGTGTGTTTGTCTGTGTGTGTCAGAGAGAGAGAGAGAGAGAGAGAGAGAGAGAGAGAGAGAGGTGTATGTATGTGGGGTGTCTATGTTTGTCTGTGTGATGTTTCAGCAGAGAGTTAAAGCTAACATTAAATAGTCTTCGTTGCCCCATGTTGTCCTTCATGCTTATCATATTCCGTTTTAAATATATATATTGTTTTCAAAGCACATTCGATCTACTGGATCTTGTTTCAGACTAATGTCTGTCCTGGGATGGCTGTGTAGCTGGCCGGACTTTACATAACCTTTCCCATTCAAATGCTCAAGACATCTCTCTCATAATCACACACACACACATACACACACACACACACACACACACACACAGACACGCACACAAACACACACACACACACACACACACACACACACACACACACACACACACACACACACACACACACACACACACACACACACACACACACACAACCTTGCCAGTGAAAATAACTTAAATACTTATATGTTAGTAGTAATACTCACAGAGCAATTTATGAGGCAATGGCATTCAGACTATGACCTTCATTTCAACTTTTTGGATACATATCAAATATCAGGTCACAAACAAAGGGACATGATAAACAAGGCAGAATTCTCCTCCATCTGCTGCACCATGACGTAACCACATTTATTTCCGTATTTTTTTTCCATTGCATGGGTAAAATGCAACAAAAACCAACAACTAAGCACTCCGCTTTTCCGCCTTCTTACCCCCTTTCCTTGTTCCCTTCATCATTTCACTTCCACTCATTAACAATGACTATATCCTCTTTTTCCGATTAGCTCAGACATTTAACAAGCAGAGTCCCGAAAAGCCAATGTGGTCAACCAGCTGATCCCCTAAACAAAGGACCTCCACCCCCCAGGGGAGCGCTCCATCCCCTGGGGTCCCTTCCATCACCGGGCCTCATCATTGTGGATCTGTTTGTGGTGCCCTAAACAGAGTCAAATATGCCTTGAGACGACTACATTAAGCGTACCCCTTCTGTGTGTGTGTGTGTGTGTGTGTGTGTGTGTGTGTGTGTGTGTGTGTGTGTGTGTGTGTGTGTGTGTGCGTTTGCGTGTGTGTGTGTGTGTGTGTGTGTGTGCTATAGCGTAGCCTCCACAACCAGCTTCTCAGCATCATCCCCTTAAGGCTGTGGTGACCAGGCAGTAAGAAACACCCGTAAATACACCAGAGGCCTTCCATAGCAGAGATAAGAGTCTAATTTCCATGGTTAACATCTAGACAGGAGAGAGAGAGAGAGAGAGAGAGAGAGAGAGAGAGAGAGAGAGAGAGAGAGAGAGAGAGAGAGAGAGAGAGAGAGAGAGAGAGAGAGAGAGAGAGAGAGAGAGAGAGAGAGAGAGAGAGAGAGAGAGAGAGAGAGAGAGAGATATCGAAAGCAGCCTTCCAACCTTGATGTGCATGTGTCACTTCTTGGGACCCCCCCCCCCCCCCCCCCAAGCTAAACAACCATCCACAGGATGGAGGCCCAGGTCAGGGCAGCACTTAGACACTAAAGCCTGAAGACAGAGCTCTGTATCTGGGTTAACTTTAATTAACCTCCACCGGCCTGGAGAGGATGGTCGAGGGGGGGACTGCTGCCTCTCCAGCCCAAGGCTTGTGCCTCGTCCCTGGGGTGTCTTTCAAAGTTCTTCCACCGTCGTCGACTTTTCATATCATGAATGAATAATACATAGCTGTATTTATTGTGCACTGCATCTGAAGTTGAGTCGGTAATTACTTTTATTTTGCCGACAATAATCACATCTGGGTGTGCTACATGATTCCTGATTTAAAGGAAGTTATGATTGGTTATTATCACTTCTGATTCCTTGCATATAGGGGGGTCTACACATTTTGTATCTGTATCGAATACAACGAATTAATGAAACAAACAACAATAATGTTCCAACAATTGCTACTATGTCATCAATGATTGCATCGAAGATCCAGAATAGGCTCCCTGAAAATAAAATCAGCTCAGTTGTGTCAGTATTAATGGGGATTCAAGTTGATAACAAGTTTCAAAACACATAGGATAGCAAACGACATAAAACAAAGTTGCCACAGAGAACATGGACACAGAACAAAATCGCCTCATGACTAGGCAAAATCCCGCTAGCCTGCTTTCACTTTCTCTCTTCTCATCCCCCTGTTTCTTTCTTTTTTTTTTTCCACTATACTGGTCACTATCCCGGCTACAATATAAACGAGACAGACACCCTGTGATGGGAATTGGATGCAGAGAGAGAGAGACAGACAGACCGACAGACAGACAGATATATATATATATATATATATATATATATATATATATATATATATATATATAAATACGTAAATGGTCGTTGCTGGGATCTTTTTCTTAAGATGTAGGCCTATTCATATCGCCAACATTTTTTTATTATAGGGGCTGGTTGGGACAAGAGAGACACAAGGACATCACTTCTGAAAAAGGCTATACCGACACCGGGTTGACATGACTTCCATTGTTTAATTGAGTCAGCATTTAAATAGTCTTAAAACAGCCCCATTGTTCACTCAACAGGAAAACATACAGCAGACTTACAAGCATTAATTAATATGGTCCCAGGAAGAAATGAATATCACGTCCATGATGTTGCCTTGCCAAACCTATATTGCGCCCTGCACATGCACGCGCAGACACAAACACGCACGCACAGACCAACGCACTCGCAGCCACTTGCCTTCTCTGTCGCACAGATGTAGGTTTTCCAAGGGTTTCAGGTCCACGCACGGACTCGTGGGACTTCTGAGATTGTGTTCCACGTGTGGCACATCCATTTTCTCCATAAACTGTTAAAACCCTCTGTCTAATGTTCGGTTCCGACCCCCTGTGCTTCCTTCTGTAGCAAAATGGTTTTCGATAAAAATCATCCGACGCTGTTGTCCCTTCTACGGCGAAACAGCGGTCTGGTGCTGCGCTCACTACTCCCTCTAGCTATGCCCAACATCACGCCACTCATCTCTCTCTCTCTCTCTCTCTCTCTCTCTCTCTCTCTCCTCTCTCTCTATCTCTCTCTCTCTCTCTCTCTCTCTCTCTTCTCTCTCTCTCTCTCTCTCTCTCTCTCTCTCTCTCTCTCTCTCTCTCTCCAACGTGAAAGCCATGCAGGACTAGGATCATGCATCTGTGACCTTGTGTGTGTGTGTGTGTGTGTGTGTGTGTGTGTGTGTGTGTGTGTGTGTGTGTGTATGTGGGGGGGGGGGGGTGTTTGCATGTGCATCCATGTTCACATGGAGGGCAAACAAAAATAATGTGAAATAATAATTAACAATAATAATGTTACGCTACAACTTAATTAAAATTGCGACTGTTAAATAAAGTAATAGAGTAGCAGAAGCAACAAGTGTCAATTATTCTTCCTCTGGTGATGAAAGGAGAATGGGACAGACAGAGCAGGAGCGAGAGAGAGAGAGAGAGAGAGAGAGAGAGAGAGAGAGAGAGAGAGAGAGAGAGAGAGAGAGAGAGAGAGAGAGAGAGAGAGAGAGAGAGAGAGAGAGAGAGAGAGAGAGAGAGAGAGAGAGAGAGAGAGAGAGAGAGAGAGGGGAGAGAGAGAGAGAGAGAGAGAGAGAGAAAGAGAGGATGAGAGCAGGAGGAAGGAAGGATTAGGACGGGAGTGAAAAGTGAATTAAATGAATGCTTATATAAGGAGATTATCTGGAGAGGAGAAAAACAGCATGTCCAGCGAAGCATGCACATGCACACGCACCCACACACTTATACACACACGCACACGCACACACACACACACACACACACACACACACACACACACACACACACACACACACACACACACACCTCCAGTAATCCCTTCAAACATTTTAATTAGATGACCTATTGGAAACGACTCCCTGATGCACACACACAGACACACACACTAACACCTATACACACACACACACACACTAATATGTGTAATTGGAGTGGAGCGATGCAGGTATAGTATATTAAACTCCCGGTCACTACAAACCCAGTTAGCTCTCTGAGAGTCTCTTTCTGCATCGGTGCAATAGCACTGCACCATGCAGGAGATGTGAGCTGCTGGTAGGATAACTCACAGCGGGAGCTCTTCATCTGTGAGCTGTCACAGTTGGAGACTGCTCTGTGTGTGTTTGGATGTCATTTGGTAATCTTACATAACAAATGTTCATTTAGCACAGTGATTCTGATGTAGTTCCGTTGCTGAACTAAGAACCGACCAGACAGTCAACGAGACTACACACGATTCTAGGAGCCGCAACCCGACTAAGCCTAAGGAACTCTTGTAACCGGTCGACAAGACAGTGTGCATGATTTTATGAGCGGCCAAACATAAGCCTCGGGAACACGGATTGTGGAGCCTAACATGCATCAATATTTTTTTATTTGTCCCATTTTACAATGCTTTGCCTTTACTGGAAACAACCTGCACCATGATCTGGAGATTCGATTTTGGAGTGGAAGTGTTGCTAGGCGACAAATTAAATACAGTGAAAATCACGTTTTGTTCCCAGTGGTTAAACTTTGAATTCCCTAGGGTTAAATCGGACAGACCATATTCCTGAACCTTTTCAAGTACTTAAGATTTAATAAGGACTGAATTCTTTTTTTTTTAATGAAATTGTTGAGATATAATGAAGATCTTTTTGTGATTAGAGGACCTTGAGTTTATTTAAACAGTTGGAAATGTGTAAATATAATGAATGTTCCATTTTGATCACAGTTAAAGGACAGAAACCAAAGAGAACCTGATTGGAAAAGTGTTGATTGCTTGACTCACTGATTTGCTTACTGACTCTGCCACGCTTGTGATCCAGGGTGAACAGTACTTCAGAAGCAAGGACCACGACAATGATGAGGTCATCAGACTCAAACAGCTGAGAAAATAAGTATTATTTGAACCAAGCATTACAAGTGAGTGTGTGTGTGTGTGTGTGTGTGTGTGTATGTGTGTGTGTGTGTGTGTGTGTGTGTGTGTGTGTGTGTGTGTGTGTGTGTGTGTGTGTGTGTGTGTGTGTGTGTGTGTGTGTGTGTGTGTGTGTGCGTGTCCATCTGTCCATGTCTGCGTTGTTCGGCTTTCTAACCTTGTGATCGTGTATGTGCATGTAAATACACAGTGTAGGCCTACCCTTGGAGCATGAAGTATTTTATTGTGCGTCTTTGGTAAGGCCATGAGATCAGGGTATATATCCTTCTAGGTTTATGTGTTTGCAATATTGAACCAGTTCTTATAATTAATGATAACAGCATTCATATATGAGGCAAAAACAGATAAGTTCATTGTAAAGAAAAAAGATGACGGAGAAAGTACATCCGGCAAGGCTCGATATGTGAGTTTATGTGTGAGTTCAAACATGTGATTGAAACCCAGGGGAGCCAGAACCAGACCACAAAGACAGTTTGAATGGTTGACTGGTGATGTTAGAAGCCTAGAAAAGTGAGGGACCTGTGTGTGTGTGTGTGTGTGTGTGTGTGTGTGTGTGTGTGTGTGTGTGTGTGTGTGTGTGTGTATGTGTGTATGTGTGTGTGTGTGTGTGTGTGTGTGTGTGTGTGTGTGTGTGTGTCTATGTGTGTATGTTTGCGTGTGCGTGTGTGTGTGAATTTGTGACAGTGGTTTACAGAGCTGAGCAGCCTCTTCATAATGACGTGAGAGCCTAACACATAAAGACCAAGGAAAAGAGGCTCAGAAGGGACTGAATCCAGTCACCCGTCTACCCATTAGGCCTGATCAGTCTTCCAATTCATAAAACACACCACAATGACACTACTTCTTGCCAAACTGCTCTATTTATTAAAGAACAATTGTACACCATCTTGAAATCTAGAAAGAAGATACTTTGGACCCATGAACGCCACTAACGTAGTTAGACTGTTTGATGATCTGGCGATGAATGGTTGAGAAGCCAGAGTAGATAAACAGGAAGTGTTGATTATGTTGTTGATCCTCAGGTGTGTCTGGTTGAGTCGGAGAAAGGAGGACTCCGGAGAAGCTGGAGTCCGCTGGCTCGGCCCATAACATGAAACAAAGACAGTCAAAATCCATACAGAGTGATCCTATAGCTCCTGCTAGGATCCACGGCAGACGCTGTAACAAAAAGTCTAAATGGAGTAAACAATGTAAACATGCACACCAAAAAAATATGAAAATGAAAAAATGTAAAATTCTTTCAAACATATTTAGCGAACAGTTAAACAAATAGCTTAAGTGATTATACAATTAAGGTAAAATATAGAATAGCTGAGCTTCTCCAATAAGGTTTGAAATGATTGAATCAATAAATGTTAGTCAAGTGTGTGTGTGTGTGTGTGTGTGTGTGTGTGTGTGTGTGTGTGTGTGTGTGTGTGTGTGTGTGTGTGTTGCAGTAACCAGCAAAAGTATTACTGATGTTATTCTTTCACATATAGTTAATCGAGATAAGCTCACAAAAATATCACGCTTGTACTGTTGGACTCCTTGGAATCTCAGCTTTCGTATGACATATCATTTGTGGAGATAGCATGTCTTGAAAAACATATTTTTCAAGAACTTGGGAATTAAAGTTCTGCCGGAAGAGGCATATTGGCGATCTGATTGGCAAAAAGGAAATTCTTTTTTCGAGCGATCTGATTGGCTAAAAATATATATTTTTAAGAGCGATCCTATTCCAACAGAACAAATACAATACCACTTCACCAGAAGCCAAGTCCTTAAAATAACACCATGAACACAACGCACAACACAACATCATAACGGCATGTGTGCCTTGTCGTAGTATGGTCCTGACATTTTTAGAGAATAAGAAAGAATAAAGAAAGAAAGCCTAAGAATAACAATAGTTGATAGCTGCTTGCACCAGTCACCTAATAACTTCAGCACAGCAGGGAAGTGCAGAGACCTTCAGTACGGCATTTATTTTAGCATTGAGCTACTGCTCTCTAGTGGACAAACGGCTGCATCTGAACATGGAACCACTGGATGAATATAAAGGGTTGATCGGAGTGACGTTGTTGTTGCCAAATTTCGAAGGCCTTATGAATTAGGAAAATGATAACTAACAAGCTATTCAAGTCAGTACAAAAAACCTCTAGAAAAGGTGCAAACATGGCCGCTTTAAGAATCACACAAACACACACATATAGTTGCGTGGACACGCATGTTTGAATCAGAAATTGTTGGCTGATTACATACTTACAAACGTCACTTTTTGCAGAAGCAAAATGATGAAACCGCACTCTATAGTAACAGTACACACACACACACACACACACACACACACACACACACACACACACACACACACACACACACACACACACACACACACACACACACACACACACACACACACACACACACACACACACACACTTCCATAACACTAAACTAAATCATCAAACACACTATGGCCAAGCACTCAATAAGGAAATAAATAAATAAGTGAGGATTTTCCAAGACATTGGGTGTGTGTCTGTGTTTGTTCTTGTGTGTGTTTCCGGGTGCGGTTAGATGTGGAGCCCCAGTATCTTAGTGTGCTGTCCATTAGAGCGCCTTAATGGTCTGTGCATTACCCTAATGACTTGACGAGTCAGACTCCCACCATCACCAGCACCACACACACACTGGGCACACACACACAGACACATACACACAGACACAAACACACACTGGGCGCAGGGACTCACACAGACACATGCACACACACTGGCCACACACACACACACACACACACATTGGACAAACAACACACACACTGGCAGAACAAACACTCACAAACACACACATGCCATGCTGGCTTTCCTCTTCCTCCTATTCCTCTCCTTCTTACCGGCAGCACAAGATACTCTTTAATGGACCAACGATTGATGGGCGCACTCCTTAACGCACACCGTCACAACGCAAATAAATAAATAAACTAACAGAGGATGATAGGGCACAATGCTGTTCACACGGTCAGACCAGAGTAAGAATGAATGATTGGATGGATATGTAGCCCAGCGTTGAAGTTCTGAGAAGATAAAAACAAAAAAAGGTAAGAAGAACATTTAATATGCTATCATACATTATGAGTAATGTTCTGTTACTGTACTGCATATCTATACTTTTTTTGTAGTTCTCAAAACTCCAAATATCTTCTGATCATACTCTCTTTGATTATTAATAAAGCATTATTGTTATTAACGTTATAATTATTAGCAGTATTCATATAAGATTCATCCCATTTATTTACAAAAGGCTAACTTGTTCCTCATGTTTGTCTGCTGTATCCTGGATACAGGCGGTATCACAACGACTTTTTAGACTTCATCAATCCAGTGGGAACGACCACAAAAGACGATGTGTGGCATGTGAGACAACATCTTCTTGTCTTCTGTGTGGTTTCCCCCCAGTATTACACAAAATGAACCAATCAGGTACCAGCGACAACCTTCTGGGGTCTGACGGGGGTGCTCCTCCGCAGTTCCGTCTCCCAGACTCAGACCCAGGGGGTGCTGCCCCCCCGGAGAGGGCCGCTGCGGGCTCCAGGTGGGGGTTCGTGGGGCCCGCTGCAGAGGAGGAGATCACGGGGGACCCGTGTAGCTCTCCGGAGAGCTGCAGTGAGGAAGACGGTCTCCCGGTCCCAGGGGAGAAGGAGAAGTTCCCGCAGCTGATGGAGGTGGACGACCGGCCGCCCGAGGAGAGGGCACGGCTGAGGGAGCAGTGGCAGAAGCAGAGGACGTCCTCGATCTTGTCTGTCCTGACCATGGGCTGCCTGCGGACCGAGAAGCCCCCCATGGACTCTAACAACCAGGAGGAGCTGGCGCCCGACAGCCCCGTGTGCCGCTTCAGGCTGGAGCCAATCCCGTAAGTACCACAGAACCAAATGCACTCGCTCAGTTGTTAACGAGGATTAGACACAGGTTACATACATGTAGACGGATAATAGCAGAAATACAGAAGGTTGATTAATTGATTGATTGGATGGTGAATTGAATAATGGATGGGTCGATTGATTTTAGAAGAATTAATTAATTACTTACCGTAATTGATTGCTTGGCTGATCGATTATAGATGGAATCATCTATTGATTAATTGTGTCATTGTCTGAGAGGGTTGATTGAAAACTTGATTGATACATTGAGTGGTTGATAATTTATACATGGATTCATTCTGATTTTATTTGAAACAGAATATTCATTCCTAGAAGGGGAAGTAGAAGCCACAATAAACAATTGATGACCTATTTGTCAACAAACATGACGGACAAACAGTCAAAAACATTTCAAGGCAGAAACAAGAACACAATGCACAAGCCTACACAACCACAACAATCCGATAATAATTGTTTGATGGATAATTGGTTTGTATTTTCCATAGTGCCAATGACGAAGAAAGGTTTGACATCGACAAACTGTTTGAAATTGTAGCGAGCGGTGATGTTGAGAGGCTGCATGGACTGAAGGACTACTTGCATAAGACCATGAAACCACTCTCTCACTCACTGTGTAAGTAGACCAAAGATAACCCTTTTTTGATCAAATTTTCGTTCACTAGATTGAAAACTCCAGTGGATGGTGTTTCAGTGTTTGATTCTATACATTGATTTGTTTATTTAGGTTATGTAATATAAAAAATAAATAAACAGTCAAACGGTTTCAAGATTCAATGTTCATTATTCAAGGTAAATTAATTGGTAATTCTAGTTGCCAGGCTTGATTTTATTATCTTATCTAAAAAGTAATGGAGGGAAATGTTCCCTAAAATATCAGTTTGGCAAGGTTTGGTAAGTAACTATTCATTCCAAGGGCCTGATATGGCACACCATGATAGCAGACAATTTATGATTACTTTTTTTATGACCCTGGCAAACAAACTGTAATGGATGTGACATCTCAGTTATAATGTGTAGAAAGTTTAAGTACCGTGAAATACTTCCCTTGAATCCTCAGATCAGTCCCATGGGAAGACAACCCTGATGAAGGCTCTGCTGAACGTGAGCAGTGGCGAGAATGAGATAGTGGACTGCCTGTTGAACATTGCAGAGGACATGGGAGACATCAAGAAGCTGATAAATTTGTCCTACACAAGCTCCTACTATAAAGGTAGTCATAACTCTAAAATCTGTTTGCCTTTGAGCCCTGAATTAGTTAATATGAATAAAGTGGTCAGTAAGTGAAGCGATTCAAATCAAATTAAAAATTTCCATCTGGGATAAATAAATTACCTCTTCTCCAAATGTATTAAGCAAATGCACATTTGAACAATTATTAATGAAGCTGGTCAGTGATTCAGTGATTAAAATTTTTTGTATAATAATTATAATAAATGTGCTGAAAAGTCCAAAAAAAATATGTCCTTATACTGTACAGTTTGTACTTCAAAAACGGTTTGAACTCCATTAAAACCTCACCCGTAGGTCAAACGGCTCTCCACATTGCCATCGAGAGAAGGAACACGTATTATGTGAAGAAGCTGGTGGAGAAGGGAGCAGACCTCTACGCCAAAGCCTGCGGGAAACTGTTCCAGCCTGACAGCTCTGAGCCCAGCTTCTACTTTGGTAAGAGCATGATTAGATTGTCATTACTACTTTTGTGAATTCTCAAGCTTTTGCTTTAAAGTCAACGAAACCAACTGAAAATATACAAAGCGGTTTGAAATTAAACTGTTGATTGCCAAAAAAAGTATGATATCGGTTTAGTTATATTGGAAGATCAAAGTGTGTTGATTTTTTAAATGTTTGAACAAAGTTCAACGGTTAAAAATATAAGTTGCGAAGTCGGAAGTAGTTGAAGTGTCAGAGAATTGGCGGATGGCTTCGATGTCCTACCATGATTCCCATTATACAATTTACGGTTTTAAACTTGGTAAAACCGTGTGAAAAAAGCATGCGATTCCAAGCTAATATGAACATTATAAAAGTAATGTAGTAATGGAGACTCCTGGTGAAACATTTTGGAAGGAGTAGTGCCCAAAGTTTGTAGAGAATAAGAAAGAAAGAAAGAATAAAGCCTAACAATAGTTGAGCGCTGCTTGCAGCATTCACCTAAAGATGTTAACTATTGTTATTATTGTCGTGTAATGCTAAAGGTAGATCTCTGCATGACCAAAGTGAGGGAAATATTTGGGCTTTTGTTGTGTATTTATTGTGGATAAAAAGCGCAACACAATGAGAGGCAGGACATTTCACAAACCCTTGTTTGTTCATGTAGCCGACTAGCAGATGCTTTTACCCGAGAGGCTGAGAAGCATATAATCAATATTGGAGTGACAATGCAGAAAGATCAAGTTTCTAATTGGGACAGAGTGCCAAATAACTAAAATGAATTCATCATTTTGCATGGGAAGTAACATATAACGTATATCTAGTCCCTAAAGCCCCCAGAATGATGAGAATGATGATGACCAATCTTCAATACGTTAAGTCTTAGTTAATTTTTAGTCCTTTGTTACTCTTAAAGGTTTTTCAGTAGATTCCACTTCTGTTTGGGTCTCACAAAGTGTTTTTGCAAAGTGCATTTTATGTCGTTTTTAGCTAAAATTTTAATAGTGGTCCAAAGTGGTGAAGTGAAGCAAAACAAAACACAATGGGGGCTGCTGCTCCCACCTAACACACTTTTCCAGGTAGTTTTAATCAGGTTTCTATTAGCTTTTTAAATCTACTGGATCTCCAGGTATCCTACTTAAACGGGGGTCTCCTCAGCCTTTTAAAGACACAAGAAGAGGCTGCATCAAAACAACAACAGCACGTTGCCAGCGACTGCCTCCCCTACAGGGGAGCTGCCTCTGTCCCTGGCTGCCTGCACCAACCAACCTGAGCTGGTGGACTTCCTTCTTGGCGCGTCGGCCAGCGTCGTGGAGCAGGACTCCCATGGCAACACGGTGCTGCACGCCCTGGTGATGGTGGCGGATGACGACAGCCATCACAACACCAGGTTCATCACGGCCATGTATGACCACATCCTGCTCGCCACCGCCAAGGTCAACACGGACTGGAGGTTGGAGTCCATACAGAACAAGGAGGGGCTGACCCCCCTGAAGCTGGCCGCCAAGACGGGCAAGGTGGAGGTAAAGCTTGCTAGCTAACGTTGCTCTCTTTTGATGCAGGGGGGGGGGGGGGGGGATTGTGACAAGGTGACACAGGATCAGCAACGCCTTGACAGCTGAATGACTCTGAAAGAGTTCCTTGTTTAGGAACAAAGAAGAGGGATCCCTCGTTTGCGATGGTTAAAACATGTGCCGGCGAACGTGGCAGAGATAGAACAACGGCAAAAAATCAAAGCGGGAACGTCGTCTGCTCTGGTTCCCTGGCACACCCTCACAACCTCCCTCTCTGTCCAACACAGCTGTTCAAGCACCTCCTCCAAAGGGAGTTCAAGAACAAGGACACAAAGCACCTGTCCCGCAAGTTCACAGAGTGGGCGTATGGACCCATCAGCTGCTCCCTGTACGATCTGGACTCCCTGGACACCTACGATGACGACAGGTCCATCCTGGAACTGGTGGTCTATGGCAGCGACAACCCCGTGAGTTGAAAGGTCTCTCTTGATGAGCTGCTTGACAATATGACTACTTCTACTACTGCTAGATCAAATGTCTAGGTGGACCTTTATCAAAGGGCTTCACAGGTCCACAGGTAGCCTACAGATCCTAGAGATTATTTCTTCAAAAGGTCCATATTGTTGGATCATGTTAACGATTGGTGCAGTTGAGCAGGTGGATGAATAAAATGTGTGTGCGCATGTGTTTGTGCGTGCATGGGTTTCTGTTCTGTGCATGTATGTCTGTGTGTGTGTGTGCCTGCGTCCGTGTGTGTGTTCTGCAGAGGCGTCTGGACCTGCTGCAGGTGGAGCCTCTGTGTGGCCTGCTGAACGAGAAGTGGAACCAATTCGCCGGCCGTCTCTTCCTGCTCCACTTCCTGGTCTACCTGCTCTACCTCGGGGCCTTCACCACCATCGCCTACAACAAGAAAGACATGGTGAGGATCGGAACTATGTTCCTAGGGTCCTTATAATCTGGCAGCCATATTAGTCTCAGAAATTGGAGTCCATTGGTGAATTGTTTGTAGTTCCATGGTGGCTAAATCGAGTGCTGTGTAAAGGTCATATCACCTTCAATTTTTTTTCAGATAACGATGGGTTCCTTTACAATAATACAAAAATACATTATTTATTCACAGTGTTAAATAACTATTCTGAATAACAATCCTATTTGCTGTTATGATTGTGAATATATTTTATATATATATATTTTTTTAAATTGCCTTAAAAGTAAAACAAAGTTTGCATATAAATGGAAACACATTTACAAGCTTAAAGAAGAGGAACAGGAAAATTGAAAAAGGGAATGATTCATGAATAGTTGAATACCTGTTAAAGCCTATGTGGATACTCTCTGGCCTACAGCATCCATTCCAATCAGTGAAGACCGCCAGAGGATACATGTACATTGTCGTTCGTCTGATTACAGTCATAGCATCTATTTACTTCTTCCTCCGAGGGGTAAGTAAAGGAATGATTTGATTCTGATTTCGAACGAATATTCAGGCGAAGGGTTAGGAAAGTCAATTGTAGTGGCTAGTTTGACTCCCAGACAAAAGGAACTGGGGCCGATGTCTGCATGATACATGTAGGCACCAATGCGATGCATCAACTCTACCTGCTCCATAGTGAACTGTATATTAATTATCTTTGGATGAGTGCCTCTGCTAAGCATCTGTTTCTTTTAAGCTTATAAATCTTATAAAATGTGAACAGGTTTTTGGTTTTCTATTCATAGATCGTGGACTTGATGAGAAAGCGCCCAAAACTAAACACATTCCTGATAGATGGCTACTATGATGTCTTGTTGTAAGTTCATTCCTATTTTTGTTGACATGGCAATATAACGGTAATACAGTTAAATTATTGCAATGGTACAAAACTTTTCAAAGGACAAAACTCGAGCACTTTAGATGAACACTCAACACTCTTTGGGGACATTTAAACAAATGCTAAAATTATGAATTAATAACGAATTTATGAAGATTCCTAATGACAATAATGTGCATACATGCATGCGTGCGTGCTTGCGTGCGTGCGTGTGTATGCATGGGTGCATGTGTGTTTGTGTGTCTATGTGTGTGCATGCGTGCATGTGTGTTCCTGTGTTGTGGCTCCAGCTCCACTCAGGGCTTGCTGTTCCTGGTGTCTGCGGCTCTGTACCTGGTCAGCCGCTCAGAGTATCTGGGCTTCATGATCCTCAGCATGGTGTTGGGCTGGGTCAACCTTCTCTACTTCACCAGGGGCCTAGAACGCATAGGCGTCTACAGCGTGATGATACAGAAGGTACTCCCTGGATAGGAGGATGACGAACATATATAGGGGTGTATGTGCCATGATGCAAACATAGCCAATACCTGCCACTACTGCTACGAGAGGGGAAGCAGTTAGGCTGGTTTAGGCTCTCATAGTTCACAATACATCCCTGTGTACATGTGTTTGGGTGTTTGGGTTAATGGCACCCACATGTTCTGGTTTCTGGTATATGGTTCACAAAACATCACTGTGTACATGTGGGTGTTTGGGTGAAAGGCAAAAAGACATTGCTTGATTGTTAACAATGTTTATAATTGAGCCCCAGCTAAAAAAAAACAGGCATAGAGTATCTTTATGATGTACACATGATAAAAATCCCTTTTGGAATAATTATCTTTAGAACAAAATAAAACATTGCATCATATTGTAGTGTGTGTTAGATTTGGTCCCCGAGAGCTATGACTCCAACCACTGAATCATATTACAAGATTAGTTGAACGTTGGGGCATTAGTGATTCCGGGCACTTAACAATCCACTGTGAATAAATCAGGCACACAAGGAGAAGGCAAGCTTTTACTAAGAGTGTCTGCCGAACAAAGCACCACAGCTGAGTGTGTTATTAAAAACGTTAGGCAGCTCATAAAAGCAAAAAATCATCTTAAATGAAAAAGGTTTCAAAGAAGAAAGCCTGGTGCAGGTCTCATTGGTTGCCATGGTTTCTGTCATGTCAAACCTCATACCTTCTCTCTGTCTTCTCCACGAGGTCCTCACTGGTGACATCATCCCCTTCTTCCTCATCTACGTCGTCTTCCTCTCTGGCTTCTCCGCAGGTGCCCCTGGCTGGTTGTAACCGCCACAAAGGAAATACAATTAAGACACATAGTATATGCATATGATTGTCGATGCACTGATTTATATGATTATGGTTATTTTAGTACTGCTGCTGGTATTCTCTGCATTACCTTCAGTTTACCATTCACATATACATTTCATCTCATTTTCAGTTTCCCTTATTTCTCCAAGTATATTAAAACAAATATGGCAAAAATGTGAATCTAAATATATATATATATGGATCAATGCTGATAGTATCAGAGTGAGGAATTGGCTGCTTAATATGACAATCATCTTCTGGAAACATCTTTAATAATTCAACGTACAGGGATGCCAACTTGCATATAGTGCAGCTACGACTGTCTCTGCATCAACAATGATTTAACCCAAGGTTAGGAAAGAAGGCACCTCAGCGCTTCCACTGGAAAATCCAACCAGGTAGCCGATGCAGACACAGAACATCTCACATTCGTGACACTAATCCCAACAAGCTAAAACCCACCAAAACACACAGGTGAGTTCAGAGCCTGTGCAGCAGCTGCCCTGATGTGATGGATGCTCCCCTCCTCTGCCCCTGTCCCTCCCCAGCCATAGTCACCATGCTCACAGACCAGCCCCAGTGGATGGGGGAGGAGTCGGAGCCTCCGTCCTGCACTGTGGAGGCGGACTGCAAGGGGCCGGACTTCAGGGACATCACCTACACCGCCCTGGAGCTCTTCAAGCTCACCATCGGGATGGGAGACCTTAGTTTCAGCAAGGGGTATTCATGTGTGCATGATTCAATACAGCATGGAGTATCATGGTTTAAAGTCTTATGTTTAGTCAAGTTGATATGGATATATAATAATAATAATAGGAACTAGAAAATGCATTTCATGCAGGAAAAGCGGGAGGTGCTATAGTGCAAAGTGTGGTTGAACATGTTTTAATAAAACCACATAGTGCCTGAGTGGCTCCACTGCTGCTGGATCCAACTTTGGGAGAAGCAACAGCCTATAGAGAACCCCCACACAGTAACTCTTATAACCAGCCTGTTTCCAATTACTGCTCCAGCTATAAGTACGAGGAGTTGCTGTACCTGTTGCTGATTGGCTACATTGTGCTCACCTACGTCCTGCTCTTCAACATGCTCATCGCCCTGATGAGTCACACGGTGGAGGAGACCGCCAAGGAGAGCACCCGCATCTGGAAGCTACAGGTATGGGGGGAGAGACCGTGATGGGGGAGCATCCCCCCACATACACACAGAGTCCAAAATGAACACATTCCACCAGCCAATGGCGGACAGATTTGTCCACCAAACCTGCAAACTTACTGTCTCTCAGACGCCCGAGTGCAAGTCATCCTTGTAATCCTTATATACGTGTGTTCATGTTTGTTTGTGTGTGTGCACACACGTGCAAGATTGTGTGTCTGTCTGTTTGTGTGTGTATGCATCTGTTCCGTGCATGCTTTCCCTATGTGTATATATGTGTGTGTGTGTGTGTGCTGTCCTGTGTGTGTGTGTGTGTGTGTGTGTGTGTGTGTGTGTGTGAGACCAGAGAGCCATCACCACGCTGGACCTGGAGTGGGGCCTCCCTCGGTGTGTGAGGAGCAGGCTACGGTCCGGGGTGGAGAAGGACCTGTCTGGGGGCGGCATGGCCAACGAACAGGGCCGGCGCTGGTGCTTCAGGTGAGGTCCTGTGGCCCACACACACATCCCTGGAAGGACGGATCCCTCTTCTGTGTTCCTTCTCCGGGTTTCTTTCTTGATAATTAGGGTCTAACTTCTTAATTACGGTTACAGGCTATGCTATAGGTTTGCATTGAAATGTTACTGGATTTGATATTCCCAACAATACTTTGAGTGGCTCCAGTGAACAACACAATACAATACTGAACGTTTTTTGTACTATTCATGATATGCTTTTGTTAGTTCATTATCGATGAAAAAGTTTGTGAGCCATTTCCATAGATACAGTAAAGGCCTCCATCTGATGGCTTTTTACAGTGTGAAATTTTGAGATAATAATATATATTGTAATAATGTGTGTAATATCTTTCCATAACCCTTCCCCACAACAAAGCAGCTTCTGCTTAGAATTTATTATTAGGATCATGGTATGACTTTAACTCAAAATAGTTTAGGAACCAGTGACCCCTGATTTGGACATACATTACCAATAGATTAGAGACCTAGTGATTATTTTTCCATTATGGTGTCTAAAGAGTGGAGGAGGTGGACTGGAGCGAATGGAGGGTCAATCTTGGGAACATTAGGGAGGAGCCCATGTCTACACCGAAAACACCAACAGCACCACCAGCTCCCATGGACAAAAGTAAGAGGACTGGGTAACATTTGCAAATTTTTATAAGCAATGTAACAACATGTAACCCTGTTTAGTTGTTATGTTATAACTGCAGAAGCTGTGAGAAGGCGACCCCCCCCCCCCCCCCCCCCCCCCTTCTCACTGTCTCTCGATTATCAGGAAACTGATTGTTGGAATTGTACATCCGCCACAGTAGGGAGCAGTATTTCATTCCATCTAGCCTTGGCCAGGAAATGTTCCCCCATGTAAGTGGTATGGGCTAACTGGCCTTGATTGCTTATTTAAGGGGTGTCTAATTTTGTGGTGGGAGGAGGGGTTGAGGGTAGGTGCTGGCTTGATGTGAGGCCAGTACTGGAAACGCTACGCTATGCTTAAATTATGCTATGCTATGCTAAATTACGCTATGCTATGCTAAGTTGCTAAAAGCTCTTTTTGAAACATTCATTTATATCTTGTACTCTGGATTAATTTTATTTAACTTATTTTGTGTAATTAATGTGTAATTAATGAGGTTCCATAACATTATTACATATTAAGTACAGTTACAGTGCTTATTACAATGAACTTTCTTGCCTAAACTGTTAAACCGATACGGGACCCTGTAAGGTAAAGTGTAACCAATGCATGGAGCGTATTTACTGTATAGATGGTGTACATTGCAGTTTGAACTAAAAACCTTTCAGTTCGGAGTCCAACCTCCTAACCACTACAATATTAAATAATAATCCTCTGACTCTATTTGACCCTACCTAGGCAGAAGAATCCGAAATGTCCTGTGGCTGTTCCGTCAGAGATCATCAAAAGAACAACAGCTGGAGAATGAAGCATAACAAGAATGCCTGGTCGCTGGGGTTGTCATTCACTATACATTTAAATCATAATCAAAAAATCTTTTACTGCTCTGTCTATTATGAAAGTTGAATCATTGAAGTATGACCTTTCTGGGATTTCAAATCATCGTAAAGAGAACAAGGAAATTATATCTGCTTTATATGCTCAAAATGCAATGTTACCTTCTGTTAACCACAGTGGCTGTTAAATGGCATTCAAAAGCCACTTTGCAAAGAACTGTATAACTGATGTAACCTGAATGTCCCCACAAATCTCTGTCTGCTGGATGTTTGATCGGCAGTTTTTCCTCAAAAGATCTGGGTCACAGCACTAGATGTATCCTCCCCTTTCTTGCTCAAATCCCAGCAGACTGAAGAGACAGCTGGACAACTTTAACACATTAATTTGACTGGTGGGGATCTGTAACTATACAGCTCCTGCACAGCCTATCAGCAGCAGCCAAAGGGCAATGTACTTTTTACATTGTGCTCGTGTAGTTCTGTTTTTGTTTCAGAATTAAAAGTTAATTAATTCTATCATAGATGATAAACAACCTGTTTGGACAAATAACGTGACAATACCATGGACCTATTAAAGATTTACCACTCTTTCAATTTTGAATGAAGTTAACTTCAAAATGTAATATTAGAAAAATATAGAATTATAATATACTATATATTAGAATATTATTATATTAGGGAGCTGTTTTCAATACATACCATGGCTAAGAGATTATCAGCAGCAAAATAGAGCTCATAAGTCCGCCCCTTCTGGTAGACCCCCATGGGACCTCTGAGGTCATAAAATATGAATGGGTTTCAATGGAGGGGAAGTAATTATTTTCTGGTCCCAGTCTTTATATACCCCGGATTACACATATTTTGTTTGTTGATTTAATTGATAATTTTTCACGGCCCCCAACCAGTCCGAGTTGACCTTGGCGGTGGCTGGATGTGGTCATATATGGCCGTGATGAACCTGGCGTTGTCCTGGCTGTCGTCATCCGCCACCATCACCAGGGAATGCACCGTGTGATAACACACACGCACACACACACACACACACACACACACACACACACACACACACACACACACACACACACACACACAAACACACACACCCACACCCACACGCACCCACACACACACACACACACACACACACACACACACACACACACACACACACACACACACACACACACACACACACACACACACAGGAAAACTACACTGGGACCATCCAAGCAGACCATTAAAATACATTGAAGGACACTTGCGGCATGTTATTGCAATAATTGGGGGGAGTTCAGTTGAACTAAGTAATTTAATTTGACATAATGTAAGATACCCAAATCCGTTGTAGGATGCCCTCTTGTCTACTTTCAAGACTCCAGAAAGTAAGAGTTTGCTTGGATGGTCCCAGTGTAGTTTGAATAATGCACCCCCTGCCGGCGACTTTCATTAGTTAATGCTGCAATTTTGTCCCCCCCACGGAAGCTCTGCTTCATACGGATACGAATCACTTTTGCTACACTTGTACCACATAGACTGTTGCAAAAGTATCCGCAAGAAAAACAACAGCTGAGACTTGTAGCAGGAGATTCGAGCAGTTGTATCGATGGACTTGTGCTCGCTCATTAAAATGCTCATTGAACATAGCGACAGGGACGCGGGAAGTCAGTCCGAGTGGGGGGTGCTGAGAGAGAGTCTATATAATGACGTCATAATAAATGCTGCGCAACATCCATTTTACAGAGACGAGATGACGGATGACGTCACATTCAGGGCTCCGCTCTGATAAACACTCTACTGGTGTGTAAAAAGAGTTCTGCCAACTAGCAACTGTTATTCACAAACGTTAGCAAGTAAACAATGTGGAAATTATGCCTAACCCACTGGAGACCGCGGCTCAATTTCTGTGGAAAACACATTATCTTTCATTTTAAACGTAATGCTATCAATTCAATTCAATTCAATTCAATTTTATTTGTATAGCCCTTAATCACCATTACAGTCTCAAAGGGCTTAACAGGCCAAATATTTGTGACACCCCCCTTTACCCATGCCCCCACACGGGCAAGAAAACACTATCATGTCATATATAACCACAGACATTTTTAAATTACATAGCTCAGTGGGAGGTGGAGAGAGCTGTGAGCTAACCTCCTGTAGACCGGGGTTCAAGTCTGGTTGATGTCCTCTGATGGAAGACTCTTATCTCTATTTCATGCGAATTATAGAGTCAAGTATAACCTTTGTGATGACATTTTCAGGTGTCTTGATGGTGCTTTGTTAAGATCGGAGGTTAAACACTCTAAACAGCGAAGGTTCGGATCTGGGGTACCACAGTCGCTATTTATTGGTCAACATGAAAAAAACATGAGGGGTAAATGTCGCTTTTTTATCGGCCGTCATGAAAAAAAACACAAGGGGTAACACTGTCGTTTTTTATTGGTCGTCATGAAAAAAAACATAAGGGGTAACACTGTCGTTTTTTATTGGTCGTCATGAAAAAAAACATAAGGGGTAACGCTGTCGTTTTTTATTGGTCGTCATGAAAAAACATAAGGGTTGAAAAAACCCATAACTGTTGTTTTTTATTGGTCGTCACGAAAAAAAACATAAGGGGTAACACTGTTGTTTTTTATTGGTCGTCATGAAAAAAACATAAGGGGTAACACTGTTGTTTTTTATTGGTCGTCATGAAAAAAAACATAAGGGGTAACACTGTTGTTTTTTATTGGTCGTCATGAAAAAAAACATAAAGGGTAACACGGTTGTCTTTGTCGAATAAAATATAAGGGGTAACACTGTCGTTTTTTATTGGTCGTCATGAAAAAAAACATAAGGGAAATAATAGAAATACACACATACATTTTAATGTCATGTATATCCTCTTTATTGATGTTTAATTATTGTGTATTGTCATCGCCTCAGTGGTGCAATGGAGTGCACTCTGCCTAACCCACTGGAGATCGTGGCTCAATTTCTGTGGAAAACACAATATCTTTCATTTGAAACGTAATGCCAACATGTCTATTGCTATTGATATTTATCAAATAAAACATGCGGGGTAACACTGTTGTTTTTCTTTGGTCGTCATGAAAAAAAACACAAGGGGTAACACTGTCGTTTTTTATTGGTCGTCAAGAAAAAAAACATAGGGGTTGAAAAAACCCATAACTTTTTTTTTTTTTGGGTGTCATGAAAAAAAACATGTTGTTTTTTATTGGTCGTCATGAAAAAAAACATAAGGGGTAACACTGTTGTTTTTCTTTGGTCGTCATGAAAAAAAACATAAGGGGTAACACTGTCGTTTTTTATTGGTCGTCATGAAAAAAAACATAAGGGGTAACACTGTCGTTTTTTATTGGTCGTCATGAAAAAAAACATGTTGTTTTTTATTGGTCGTCATGAAAAAAAAAACATAAGGGGTAACACTGTTGTTTTTCTTTGGTCGTCATGAAAAAAACATAAGGGGTAACACTGTCGTTTTTTATTGGTCGTCATGAAAAAAACCATAAGGGGTAACACTGTTGTTTTTCTTTGGTCGTCATGAAAAAAAACATAAGGGGTAACACTGTTGTTTTTCTATGGTCGTCATGAAAAAAAACATAAGGGGTAACACTGTCGTTTTTTATTGGTCGTCATGAAAAAAACCATAAGGGGTAACACTGTCGTTTTTTATTGGTCGTCATAAAAAAAACATAAGGGGTAACACTGTCGTTTTTTATTGGTCGTCATGAAAAAAAAAAGTTGTTTTTTTTGGTCGTCATGAAAAAAAACATAAGGAGTAACACTGTCGTTTTTTATTGGTCGTCATGAAAAAAAACATAAGGGGTAACACTGTTGTTTTTCTTTTGTCGTCATGAAAAAAAACATGTTTTTTATTGGTCGTCATGAAAAAAAACATAAGGGGTAACACTGTTGTTTTTCTTTGGTCATCATGAAAAAAAACATAAGGGGTAACACTGTCATTTTTTATTGGTCGTCATGAAAAAAAACATGACGACCAAGAACTGTCGTTTTTTATTGTTCGTCATGAAAAAAAACATAAGGGGTAACACTAGCCGCGTTTACATGGACACATCTATGCCGCATAGATTTCTATGCGGCATAGAAAATGGTCATGTATACGCCTCATTCGGAATACAATTATCTGTGCGGCATGGATTCTATGCCGCATAGAACAGGTGGTGTAGTCCGTTTTAAATCGCCATGTATACACTTATTCCGCATAGATTGGGGTTTAACTTAGAGCAGCCGCAGTAGTTCGCAACTGAGCTCCGTCTGTACTTTTAAGCAGACCGAACTTCATCGCTGTCAAGGAAAGTGGATTTATTGCCTGATTCACGTCTTTGTTATCACTCCGTAAAAGTAGTCCGGTAAGCGTGTCCGTTTGCTAAGCGACGGGACATGGCTGTTTATTAATGAGGTGTCCGCGCGCGTCCGAGATAACTGTAAATGAGTAGGCTACTACTGGTACTATTGCAGGCTGAACGTTAAAATACTTCTTAACTTAGAGAGATGGCAGCTGCAGTAGTTCGCAATTGGACCTTCGAGGATTCCTGGTCACTAAATTCCCTTAAGACCACTCTCCCACCAGTCTTGGCTGCGGACTCGCATCCAAATTCCTCTTGTTTGCGGCGGCGCTTAGGGTAAATATAAAGATCTGACGAGAAATTGACGTTGCTGCGCTGTCTTCCTCCTTCTTATTTGAAGGAGCAGGCAGAGAAAACCTCTCTCCTGCTGTGCTTTCATTAAAATCAAATTGAAAAATCCCCGATAGTGATAAGACATCCATTATGTCGCCGCCGGTCCAGAGACGTGTCAGGTGTGCGCAAGAGACATAACGGACACTTTTGTTACTGCCATGTATACAGTACATTCGGAACACATTTTAGGAACAGATCTATGCCGCATAGAAATCTATGCGGCATAGATCTGCCATGTAAACGCGGCTACTGTTGTCTTTCTTTGCTCGTCATTAAAAAAAAAATAAGGGGTAACACTGTTGTTTTTCTTTGGTCGTCATGAAAAAAAACATAAGGGGTAACACTGTCGTTTTTTATTGGTCGTCATGAAAAAAAACATAAGGGGTAACACTGTCGTTTTTTATTGGTCGTCATGAAAAAAACATAAGGGGTAACACTGTCGTTTTTTATTGTTCGTAATGAAAAAAAACATAAGGGGTAACACTGTTGTATTTCTTTGGTCGTCATGAAAAAAAAGATAAGGGGTAACACTGTTGTTTTTCTTTGGTCGTCATGAAAAAAAACATAAGGGGTAACACTGTCGTTTTTTATTGGTCGTCATGAAAAAAAACATGTTGTTTTTTATTGGTCGTCATGAAAAAAACCATAAGGGGTAACACTGTCGTTTTTCTTTGGTCGTCATGAAAAAACCATAAGGGGTAACACTGTCGTTTTTTATTGGTCGTCATGAAAAAAAACATTAGGGGTAACACTGTCGTTTTTTATTTGTCGTCAAGAAAAAAAACATAAGGGGTAACACTGTTGTTTTTCTTTGGTCGTCATGAAAAAAACCATAAGGGGTAACACTGTCGTTTTTATTGGTAGTCATGAAAAAAAACATTAGGGGTAACACTGTCGTTTTTTATTGGTCGTCAAGAAAAAAAACATAAGGGGTAACACTGTTGTTTTTCTTTGGTCGTCATGAAAAAAAACATAAGGGGTAACACTGTCATTTTTTATTGGTCGTCATGAAAAAAAACATGACGACCAAGAACTGTCGTTTTTTATTGTTCGTCATGAAAAAAAACATAAGGGGTAACACTGTTGTCTTTCTTTGGTCGTCATTAAAAAAAAAATAAGGGGAAACACTGTTGTTTTTCTTTGGTCGTCATGAAAAAAAACATAAGGGGTAACACTGTCGTTTTTTATTGGTCGTCATGAAAAAAAACATGTTGTTTTTTATTGGTCGTCATGAAAAAAAACATAAGGGGTAACACTGTTGTTTTTCTTTGGTCGTCATGAAAAAAACCATAAGGGGTAACACTGTCGTTTTTTATTGGTCGTCATGAAAAAAAACATTAGGGGTAACACTGTCGTTTTTTATTGGTCGTCAAGAAAAATAACAGAAGGGGTAACAGTGTCGTTTTTTATTGGTCGTCATGAAAAAAAACATGAGGGGTAACACTGTCGTTTTTTATTGGTCGTCATGAAAAAAAACATAAGGGGTAACACTGTCGTTTTTTATTGGTCGTCATGAAAAAAAACGTTGTTTTTTATTGGTCGTCATGAAAAAAAACATAAGGGGTAACACTGTTGTTTTTCTTTGGTCGTCATGAAAAAAACATAAGGGGTAACACTGTCGTTTTTTATTGGTCGTCATGAAAAAAAAAATAAGGGGTAACACTGTCGTTTTTTATTGGTCGTCATAAAAAAAAACATAAGGGGTAGCACTGTAGTTATTTATTGGTCGTCAAGAAAAATAACATAAGGGGAAACACTGTCGTTTTTTATTGGTCGTCATGAAAAAAAACATGTTGTTTTTTTTGGTCGTCATGAAAAAAACATAAGGGGTAACACTGTTGTTTTTCTTTGGTCGTCATGAAAAAAACATAAGGGGTAACACTGTTTTTTTTCTTTGGTCGTCATGAAAAAAAACATAAGGGGTAACACTGTTGTTTTTCTTTGGTCGTCATGAAAAAAAACATAAGGGGTAACACTGTTGTTTTTCTTTGGTCGTCATGAAAAAAAACATAAGGGGTAACACTGTCGTTTTTATTGGTCGTCATGAAAAAAAACATAAGGGGTAACACTGTCGTTTTTTATTGGTCGTCATAAAAAAAACATAAGGGGTAACACTGTCGTTTTTTATTGGTCGTCATGAAAAACAACATGTTGTTTTTCTTTGGTCGTCATGAAAAAAAACATAAGGGGTAACACAGTCGTTTTTTATAGTTCTTCATGAAAAAAAACATAAGGGGTAACACTGTTGTTTTTCTTTGGTCGTCATGAAAAAAAACATAAGGGGTAACACTGTCGTTTTTTTTTGGTCGTCAGGAAAAAAAACATGTTGTTTTTTATTGGTCGTCATGAAAAAAACATAAGGGGTAACACTGTTGTTTTTCTTTGGTCGTCATGAAAAAAAACATAAGGGGTAACACTGTCGTTTTTTATTGGTCGCCATGAAAAAAAACATAAGGGGTGACACTGTCGTTTTTTATGGTCGTCAAAAAAAATAACATAAGGGTATATATATAACCTCATACCTAATTAAATTACAATTCTCCTTGGGAAGTGGAGAGAGCTGTGAGCTAACCTCCTAGAGACCGGGGTTCAAGTCCAGTTGTTGTCCTCGGATGGAAGGCTTTTATCTCTATTTCATGCGAATTATAAAGTCAAGTATAACCTTTGGAAAGACTTTTTTAGGTGTCTTGATGGTGCATTGTTAAGTTCGGAGGTTAACGCTCCAAACAGCTCTGGTTCGAATCCCTGGAAAAATGTCGATAGGGTTACCACTGCCGCTATTTATCGGCCAAAATGAAAAATAAACATAATGGGTAACAATGTCGATATTTATCAAATAAAACATGTGGGGTAACACTGTTTTTTTTCTTTGGTCGTCATGAAAAAAAACACAAGGGGTAACACTGTCGTTTTTTATTGGTCGTCATGAAAAAAAACATGTTGTTTTTTATTGGTCGTCATGAAAAAAAACATAAGGGGTAACACTGTCGTTTTTTCATTGGTCGTCATGAAAAAAATCTAAGGGGTAACACTGTCGTTTTTATTGGTCGTCAAGAAAAAAACTAGGGGTAACACTGTTGTTTTTCTTTGGTCGTCATGCAAAAAAACATGAGGGGTAACACTGTCGTTTTTATTGGTCGTCATAAAAAAAAATAAGGGGTAAAACCGTGTTTTTATTGGTCGTCAAGGAAAAAAACATAAGGCGTTAACACTGTCGTTTTTTATTGGTCGTCATGACAAAAAACATGTTGTTTTTCTTTCGTAGTCATGAAGAAAAAACTAAGGGATACACTGTCAGCTTTTTTATGGTCGTCATGAAAACAAACCATACGGGGTAACGCTGTCATTTTTATGGTGTCAAGAAAAATAACTAAGGGGTTACACTGTCGTTGTTTTTGGTCGTCATGAAAAAAAAACATAAGGGGTAACCTGTCGTTTTTTATGTGGTCGTCCTAAAAAAAACTTGTTGTTTTTTATTGGTCGTCATGAAAAAAAATAAGGGGGAACACTGTCGTTTTTTATTGGTCGTCATAAAAAAAAACATGTCGTTTTTTTTTTATTGTGTCGCAAGGAAACTAACCATAAGGGGTAACACTTGTCGTTTTTTATTGGTCGTCATGAAAAAAAAATAAGGGGTAACACTTGTCGTTTTTTATTGGTCGTCATGAAAAAAAAACATCAGGGGTAACCACTGTCGTTTTATGGTCGTCATGCAAAAAAAACATAAGGGGTAACACTTCGTTTTTTATTGGCGTCGGAAAAAAAATTATTAGGGGTAACACTGTCGTTTTTTATGGTCGTCAAGAAAAAAACATAAGGGTAACCACTGTTGTTTTTCTTTGGTCGTCATGAAAACAAAAAAACATAAGGGGTGACACTGTCTTTTTTTATGGTCGTCAAAAAAAATAACTAAGGGTCTATATATAACCTCATACCTAATTAAAATTACCAATTCTCCTGGGAGTGGAGAGAAGCTGTGAGTAACTCCTAGAGACCGGGGTTCAAGTCCGTTGTTGGTCCTCGGATGGAAGGCTTTATCTCTTTTCATGCGAATTATAAAGTCAAGTATACCTTTGGAAAGACTTGTCTTGACTGGTGCATGTTAAGCGTGAGGTTAAAGCTCCAAACAGCTCTGGTTCGAATCCTGGAAAAAATGTCGATGGGTTACCCCTGCCGCTATTATCGGCCAAAATGAAAAATAAAACATAATGGGTACCAATTGTCGATATTTATCAAATAAAACAGTGGGGTAACACTGTTTTTTTCTTGGGCGTCATTGAAAAAACAACACAAGGGGTAACACTGCGTTTTTTATTGGTCGTCATGAAAAAAACATGTTGTTTTTTTATTGGTCGTCATGAAAAAAAACACATAAGGGTAACACTCTTGTTTTTTTTTGGTCGTCATGAAAAAAACCATAAGGGGAACACTGTGTGTTTTTTTGGTCGTCATGAAAAACATAAGGGGTAAACTGTTGTGTTTAATTGGTCGTCAGAAAAAATATAAGGGGTCGCTAGCACTGTTGTTTTTTTCATTGGTCGTCATGAAAAAAAACATAAGGGGTAACACTGTTGTTTTTTATTGGTCGTCATTAAAAGAAACATAAGGGGTAACACTGTTGTTTTTTATTGGTGGTAAGGTAAAAAAACATGAGGGGTAACACTGTAATTTTTTTCTTGGTCGTCATGAATAAAAACATACGTTCTGAAATACGTTCAGGCTCTACCACCGGGGTTGCGCTGGCACAGTGGTTAGCACTGCTGACGCAATGCAACAAGGTCCCCGGTTCAAACCCAGTGGGGGACGGTCTTTCTAATTCCCCGTGTGGAGCCTGTCTCTCTCTCCCCGTGTGGAGCCTGTCTCTCTCTCCCCGTGTGGAGCCACTCTCTCTCCCCGTGTGGAGCCTGTCTGCCTCTCTCTCCCTGTGTGGATCCTGTCTCTCTCTCTCTCTCCCCGTGTGGAGCCTGTCTCTCTCTCTCTCCCCGTGTGGAGCCTGTCTCTCTCTCCCCGTGTGGAGCCTGTCTGCCTCTCTCTCCCCGTGTGGAGCCTGTCTCTCTCTCTCTCTCTCCCCGTGTGGAGCCTGTCTCTCTCTCCCCGTGTGGAGTCTGTCTCTCTCCCCATGTCCATTGTTTATTATTATTATATATGCAGAGATCATTCTGTGTTGAGTACGCAATGACTAATAAAGAGATGAACCGTCTTAATGTAACGCCAAACAGAACATTCATAAGAAGACATTTGATTGTATAACTATAATATAGAAGAACACTGGGATTGAGCTGGGAGTCAATCTCTGGTTAGATGACCTTATGGAAGAAGGGACCTAGGATATGGCCCCCCCTAAACACACTCATGCTGCGGCCCCCCCACACACACTCATGGCAGGGGCCCGACCAGACCACCATGGCTGCGGCTCCCCAGACACACTCATGGCTGCCCCCCCAGACCAGCTTGGCTGTACCTAATAACTTAACAGTGAGGTTCAGATGCTGGTGGAGGAAAAGCATTGTGCAAAACCCCAGTTGGAGGAGGAAGAGGAGGAAGAGGAGGTGGAGGTAGAGGAGGTGGAGGGGGTGGAGGAGGTGGAGGAGGAAGAGGAGGAGGAGGTAGAGGAGGTGGAGGGGGTGGAGGGGGTGGAGGAGGTGGAAAAAACATAAGGGGTAGGGTAACACTGTTGTTTTTCATTGGTCGTCATGAAAAAAATATAAGGGGTAACACTTTTGTTTTTTATTTGTCGTAAGGAAAAAAAACATAAGGGGTAACACTGTAATTTTTTTCTTGGTCATAATGAAAAAAAACATAAGGTGTAACACTGTTGTTGTTTTTTTGGTCGTCATGAAAAAACATAAGGGATAACACTGTCGTTTTTTTTTGGCCGTCATGAAAAAAAATATAAGGGGTAACACTGTTGTTTTTCATTGGTCGTCATGAAAAAAATATAAGGGGTAGCACTGTTGTTTTTTATTGGTCGTAAGGAATAAAAACATAAGGGGTAACACTGTAATTTTTTTCTTGGTCATAATGAAAAAAAACATAAGGGGCAACACTGTTGTTGTTTTTTTGGTCGTCATGAAAAAACATAAGGGGTAACACTGTCGTTTTTTTTTGGTCGTCATGAAAAAACATAAGGGGTAACACTGTTGTTTTTCATTGGTCGTCATGAAAAAAATATAAGGGGTAGCACTGTTGTTTTTTTTATTGGTCGTCATGAAAAAAAACATAAGGGGTAACACTGTTGTTTTTTATTGGTCGTCATCAAAAGAAACATAAGGGGTAACACTGTTGTTTTTTATTGGTGGTAAGGTAAAAAAACATAAGGGGTAACACTGTATTTTTTTATTGGTCGTCATGAAAAAAAAAATAAGGTCTGAAATACGTTCAGACTCTATCACCGGGGTTGCGCTGGCACAGTGGTTAGCACTGCTGCCTCAATGAAACATTGTCCCCGGTTCAAACCCGGTGGGGGTTGGTCTTTCTAATTCGCCGTGTGGAGCCTGTCTCTCTCTCCCCGTGTGGAGCCTGCCTGCCTGTCTCTCTCTCTCTCCGTGTGGAGCCTGTCTGTCTCTCTCCTCATGTCCATTTTTTATTATTTTTATTATTATATATGCAGAGATCATTCTGTGTTGAGTACCCAATGACTAATAAAGAGATGAACCGTCTTAATGTAACGCCAAACAGAACATTCATAAGAAGACATTTGATTGTATAACTATAATATAAAAGAACACTGGGATTGAGCTGGGAGTCAATCTCTGGTTAGATGACCTTATGGAAGAAGGGACCTAGGATATGGCCCCCCCTAAACACACTCATGCTGCGGCACCCCCACACACACTCATGGCAGGGGCCCGACCAGACCACCATGGCTGCGGCTCCCCCAGACACACTCATGGCTGCCCCCTCCAGACCAGCTTGGCTGTACCTAATAACTTAACAGTGAGGTTCAGATCCTGGTAGAGGAAAAGCAATGTGCAAAACCCCAGTTGGAGGAGGAAGGGGAGGTGGAGGTAGAGGAGGTGGAGGGGGTGGAGGAGGTGGAGGAGGAAGAGGAGGAGGAGGTAGAGGAGGTGGAGGGGGTGGAGGGGGTGGAGGAGGTGGAAAAAAAACATAAGGGGTAACACTGTTGTTTTTTATTGGTCGTAAGGAATAAAAACATAAGGGGTAACACTGTAATTTTTTTCTTGGTCATAATGAAAAAAAACTTAAGGGGTAACACTGTTGTTGTTTTTTTGGTCGTCATGAAAAAACATAAGGGGTAACACTGTCATTTTTTTTGGCCGTCATGAAAAAAAATATAAGGGGTAACACTGTTGTTTTTTATTGGTCGTCATGAAAAAAATATAAGGGGTAACACTGTTGTTTTTCTTTGGTCGTCATGAAAAAAAACATAAGGGGTAACACTGTTATTTTTTATTGGTCGTCATGAAAAAAAACATAAGGGGTAACACTGTTGTTTTTCTTTGGTCGTCATGAAAAAAAACGTAAGGGGTAACACTGTTGTTTTTCTTTGGTCGTCATGAAAAAAAACATAAGGGGTAACACTGTTGTTTTTCTTTGGTCGTCATGAAAAAAACATAAGGGGTAACACTGTCGTTTTTATTGGTCGTCATGAAAAAAAACATAAGGGGTAACACTGTCGTTCTTTATTGGTCGTCATAAAAAAAATATAAGGGGTAACACTGTTGTTTTTCATTGGTCGTCATGAAAAAACATAAGGGGTAACACTGTTGTTTTCTTTGGTCGTCATGAAAAAAAACATAAGGGGTAACACTGTCGTTTTTTATTGGTCGTCATGAAAAAAAACATAAGGGGTGACACTGTCGTTTTTTATGGTCGTCAAGAAAAATAACATAAGGGTATATATATAACCTCATACCTAATAAAATTACAATTCTCCTTTGGAAGTGGAGAGAGCTGTGAGCTAACCTCCTAGAGACCGGGGTTCATGTCCAGTTGTTGTCCTCGGATGGAAGACTTTTATCTCTATTTCATGCGAATTATAAAGTCAAGTATAACCTTTGTGAAGACTTTTTTAGGTGTCTTGATGGTGCATTTTTAAGTTCGGAGGTTAACGCTCCAAACAGCTCTGGTTCGAATCCCCGGAAAAACGTTGATAGGGTTACCACTGCCGCTATTTATCGGCCAAAATTAAATAAACATAAGGGGTAACAATGTCGATATTTATCAAATAAAACATGTGGGGTAACACTGTTTTTTTTTTTGGTCGTCATGAAAAAAAACATAAGGGGTAACACTGTTTTTTTTCTTTGGTCGTCATGAAAAGAAACATAGGGGGTAACACTGTTGTTTTTCTTTGGTCGTAATGAAAAAAAACATAAGGGGTAACACCTTCGTTTTTTATTGGTCGTCATGAAAAAAAAATAAGGGGTAACACTGTAGTTTTTATTGGTTCTCATGAAAAAAAACATACACTGTCGTTTTTTATTGGTCGTCATGAAAAAAAATAAGGGGTAACACTGTCGTTTTTTATTGGTCGTCATAAAAAAAAACATAAGGGGTAACACTTTCGTTTTTTATTGGTCGTCAAGATAAATAACATAAGGGGTAACACTGTCGTTTTTTATTGGTCCTCATGAAAAAAAACTTGTTGTTTTTCTTTGGTCGTCATTAAAAAAAACCGAAGGGGTAACACTGTCGTTTTTTATTGATCGTCATGAAAAAAAAACAGGTTTTATTGGTCGTCATGAAAAAAAACATAAGGGGTAACACTGTTGTTTTTATATTGGTCGTCATAAAAAAAAAACATAAGAGGGGTAACACTGGCGTTTTTTATTGGTCGTCAAGAAAAAGAAAATAAGGGTAACACTGTCCGTTTGTTTATTGGTCGGCATGAAGAAAAAACCATAAGGGGTAACACTGTCGTTTTTTATTGGTCGTCATGAAAAGAAAAGCATAAGGGGTAACACTGGTCGTTTTTTTATTGGTCCGTCATAAAAAAAACATAAGGGGTAACACTGTCGTTTTGTAAGTGGTCCGTCAGGAAAAAACAGGTTTGTTTTTCTTTGGTCGTCATGAAAAAAAACATAATGGGAAACACGGTCCTGTTTTATTGGTCGTCATGAAAAAAAAAACATAGGGTAAAACTGTCGGTTTTTTATTGGTCGTCAAGAAAAATAACAGAAGGGGTAAAACTGTGTTTTTCATGGCGTCATCGGAAAAAATATAAGGGTACAATGTTTTGTTCTTTTTATTGGTCGTCAGAAAAAAAAAACATAAGGGGTAACACTGTTGTTTTTTATTGTCGTCATCAAAAGACCATTAAGGGGTAACACGTTGTTTTTTCTTGGGGTAAGGTAAAAAACATAAGGGGTAAACTGTATTTTTTATGGTTCGTCATGAAAAAAAACATAAGGGGTACCCTGTTGTTTTTCTCCTTGGTCGTCATTATACAAACCTAAGGGAATAACACTGTCGTTTTTTATTGATCGGCATGAAAAAAACATCAAGGGGTAACACTGTCGTTTTTTTATTGGTCGTCATAAAAAAAACATAAGGGGTAACACTGTCGTTTTTATTGGTCGTCAAGAACAATAACATAAGGGGTAACACTGTCGTTTTTTTATTTGGTCGTTATGAAAAAAAACATGTTTTTTTTGGTCGTCATGAAAAAAAACATAAGGGGTAAACCTGTCGCTTTTTATTGGTCGTCATGAAAAAGAACATAAGGGTGTAACACTGTCGTTTTTTTATTGGTCGTCATTGACACAAACAAACATAAGGTGGTAACACTGTCGTTTTTTATTGGTCGTCATTTGAAAAAAAACATAAGGGGTAACACTGCGGTTTTTTATTGGTCGTCATAAAAAAAATCATAAGGGGTAACACTGTCGTTTTTTTATTGGTCGTCAAGAAAAATAACATAAGGGGTAACACTGTCGTTTTTTATTGGTCGTCATGAAAAAAACATAAGGGGTAACACTGTCGTTTTTTATTGGTCGTCATTGACAAAAAAAAATAGGGGTAACACTGTCGTTTTTTATTGGTCGTCATAAAAAAAAAAAAGGGGTAACACTGTCGTTTTTTATTAAAATATAAGGGGTAGCACTGTTGTTTTTTTCATTGGTCGTCATGAAAAAAAACATAAGGGGTAACACTGTTGTTTTTTATTGGTCGTCCTTAAAAGAAACATAAGGGGTAACACTGTTGTTTTTTATTGGTGGTAAGGTAAAAAAACATAAGGGGTAACACTGTAATTTTTTTCTTGGTCGTCATGAATAAAAACATAGGTTCTGAAATACGTTCAGCCTCTACCACCGGGGTTGCGCTGGCACAGTGGTTAGCACTGCTGACTCAATGCAACAAGGTCCCTGGTTCAAACCCGGTGGGGGTCGATCTTTCTAATTTTCCGTGTGGAGCCTGTCTCTCTCTCTCCGTGTGGAGCCTGTCTGCCTCTCTCTCCCCGTGTGGAGCCTGTCTGTCTCTCTCCCCATGTCCATTGTTTATTATTATTATTATTTTATATGCAGAGATCATTCTGTGTTGAGTACGCAATGACTAATAAAGAGATGAACCGTCTTAATGTAACGCCAAACAGAACATTCATAAGAAGACATTTGATTGTATAACTATAATATAGAAGAACACTGGGATTGAGCTGGGAGTCAATCTCTGGTTAGATGACCTTATGGAAGAAGGGACCTAGGATATGGCCCCCCGAAAAAAACATAAGGGGTAACACTCGTCGTTTTTTTTATTGTCCGTCATAAAAAAAAAACATGTCCGTTTTTTATTGGTCGTCAAGAAAAATAACATAAGGGTAACACTGTCGTTTTTTTAATTGTCCGTCATGAAAAAAAACATAAGGGGTACATGTCGTTTTTTTATTGGTCGTCATGAAAAAAAACATCATGGGTAACACTGTCCGTTTTTTATTGTCGTCATGAAAAAACAAAGGGGTAACACTGTCGTTTTTATTGGTCGTCATGCAAAAAAAATATAAGGGGTAACACTGTCCGTTTTTTATTGTGTCGTCATGAAAAAAAACATAAGGGGTAACACTGTCGTTTTTTATTGGTCGTCAAGGAAAAAAAACATAAGGGGGTCACACGTTTTCTATTGGTCGTCATGAAAAAAAATATACACTGTGATTTTGGTCGTCATGAAAAAAAACATAAGGGTAACGCTGTCATTTTTATTGGTCGTCATGAAAAAATAACATAGGGGTAACACTGTCGTTGTTTTATTGGTCGTCATGAAAAAAAACATCATTGTTTTTATTTGGTCGTCATGAAAAAAAACATAAGGGGTAACACTGTCGTTTTTATTGGTCGTCATAAAAAAAAACATAAGGGGTAACACTGTAGTTTTTATTGGTCGTCAAGAAAAATAACATAAGGGGTAACACTGTCGTTTTTTATTGGTCGTCATGAAAAAACATGTGTTTTTTTTTGGTCGTCATGAAAAAAAACATAAGGGGGTAACACTGTCGTTTTTTATTGATCGTCATGAAAAAAAAACATAGGGTACTGTTTTTTATTGGTCGTCATGAAAAAAAACATAAGGGGTAACACTGTCGTTTTTTATTGGTCGTCATAAAAAAAAACATGTCGTTTTTTATTGGTCGTCAAGAAAAATAACATAAGGGGTAACACTGTCGTTTTTTATTGGTCGTCATGAAAAAAACATAAGGGGTAACACTGTCGTTTTTTATTGGTCGTCATGAAAAAAAACATCAGGGGTAACACTGTCGTTTTTTATTGGTCGTCATGAAAAAAACATAAGGGGTAACACTGTCGTTTTTTATTGGTCGTCATGAAAAAAAAATATAAGGGGTAACACTGTCGTTTTTTATTGGTCGTCAAGAAAAAAAACATAAGGGGTAACACTGTTGTTTTTCTTTGGTCGTCATGAAAAAAAACATGAGGGGTAACACTGTCGTTTTTTATTGGTCGTCATAAAAAAAACATAAGGGGTAACACTGTCGTTTTTATTGGTCGTCAAGAAAAATAACATAAGGGGTAACACTGTCGTTTTTATTGGTCGTCATGAAAAAAAACATGTTGTTTTTCTTTGGTCGTCATGAAAAAAAACATAAGGGGATACACTGTCGCTTTTTATTGGTCGTCATGAAAAAAAACATAAGGGGTAACGCTGTCATTTTTTATTGGTCGTCAAGAAAAATAACATAAGGGGTAACACTGTCGTTTTTTATTGGTCGTCATGAAAAAAAACATCTTGTTTTTTTTGGTCGTCATGAAAAAAAACATAAGGGGTAACACTGTCGTTTTTTATTGGTCGTCATAAAAAAAAACATAAGGGGTAACACTGTCGTTTCTTATTGGTCGTCAAGAAAAATAACATAAGGGGTAACACTGTCGTTTTTTTTGGTCGTCATGAAAAAAAACATAAGGGGTAACACTGTCGTTTTTTATTGGTCGTCATAAAAAAAAACTTGTTGTTTTTTATTGGTCGTCATGAAAAAAAACATAAGGGGTAACACTGTCGTTTTTTATTGGTCGTCATAAAAAAAAAACATGTCGTTTTTTATTGGTCGTCAAGAAAAATAACATAAGGGGTAACACTGTCGTTTTTTATTGGTCGTCATGAAAAAAAACATAAGGGGTAACACTGTCGTTTTTTATTGGTCGTCATGAAAAAAAACATCAGGGGTAACACTGTCGTTTTTTATTGGTCGTCATGAAAAAAAACATAAGGGGTAACACTGTCGTTTTTATTGGTCGTCATGAAAAAAAATATAAGGGGTAACACTGTCGTTTTTTATTGGTCGTCAAGAAAAAAAAACATAAGGGGTAACACTGTTGTTTTTCTTTGGTCGTCATGAAAAAAAACATAAGGGGTAACACTGTCGTTTTTTATTGGTCGTCATAAAAAAAACATAAGGGGTAACACTGTCGTTTTTTATTGGTCGTCAAGAAAAATAACATAAGGGGTAACACTGTCGTTTTTTATTGGTCGTCATGAAAAAAAACATGTTGTTTTTCTTTGGTCGTCATGAAAAAAAACATAAGGGGATACACTGTCGCTTTTTATTGGTCGTCATGAAAAAAAACATAAGGGGTAACGCTGTCATTTTTATTGGTCGTCAAGAAAAATAACATAAGGGGTAACACTGTCGTTTTTTATTGGTCGTCATGAAAAAAAACATCTTGTTTTTTTTGGTCGTCATGAAAAAAAACATAAGGGGTAACACTGTCGTTTTTTATTGGTCGTCATAAAAAAAAACATAAGGGGTAACACTGTCGTTTTTTATTGGTCGTCAAGAAAAATAACATAAGGGGTAACACTGTCGTTTTTTATTGGTCGTCATGAAAAAAAACATCTTGTTTTTTTTGGTCGTCATGAAAAAAAACATAAGGGGTAACACTGTTGTTTTTCTTTGGTCGTCATGAAAAAAAACATAAGGGGTAACACTGTCGTTTTTTATTGATCGTCATGAAAAAAAACATGTTGTTTTTTATTGGTCGTCATGAAAAAAAACATAAGGGGTAACACTGTCGTTTTTTATTGGTCGTCATAAAAAAAAACATAAGGGGTAACACTGTCGTTTTTTATTGGTCGTCAGAAAAAAATATATAAGGGGTAACACTGTCGTTTTTATTGGTCGTCAAGAAAAAAAAACATAAGGGGTAACACTGTCGTTTTTTATTGGTCGTCATGAAAAAAAAAATAAGGGGTAACACTGTTGTTTTTATTTGGTCGTCATGAAAAAAACATAAGGGGTAACACTGTCGTTTTTTATTGGTCGTCATGAAAAAAAACATGTTGTTTTTCTTGGTCGTCATGAAAAAAAACATAAGGGGATACACTGTCGCTTTTTATTGGTCGTCATGAAAAAAAACATAAGGGGTAACACTGTCATTTTTTATTGGTCGTCAAGAAAAATAACATAAGGGGTAACACTGTCGTTTTTTATTGGTCGTCATGAAAAAAAACATCTTGTTTTTTTGTCGTCATGAAAAAAAACATAATGGGTAACATTGTCGTTTTTTATTGGTCGTCATAAAAAAAAAACATAAGGGGTAACACTGTCGTTTTTTATTGGTCGTCAAGAAAAATAACATAAGGGGTAACACTGTCGTTTTTTATTGGTCGTCATGAAAAAAAAACATCTTGTTTTTTTTGGTCGTCATGAAAAAAAACATAAGGGGTAACACTGTCGTTTTTTATTGGTCGTCATAAAAAAAAACATAAGGGGTAACACTGTCGTTTTTTATTGGTCGTCAAGAAAAATAACATAAGGGGTAACACTGTCGTTTTTATTGGTCGTCATGAAAAAAAACATCTTGTTTTTTTTGGTCGTCATGAAAAAAAACATAAGGGGTAACACTGTCGTTTTTTATTGATCGTCATGAAAAAAAACATGTTGTTTTTTATTGGTCGTCATGAAAAAAAACATAAGGGGTAACACTGTCGTTTTTTATTGGTCGTCATAAAAAAAAACATAAGGGGTAACACTGTCGTTTTTATTGGTCGTCAAGAAAAATAACATAAGGGGTAACACTGTCGTTCTTTATTGGTCGTCATGAAAAAAACATAAGGGGTAACACTGTCGTTTTTTATTGGTCGTCGTGAAAAAAAACATAAGGGGTAACACTGTCGTTTTTTATTGGTCGTCATAAAAAAATATATAAGGGGTAACACTGTCGTTTTTTATTGGTCGTCAAGAAAAAAAACATAAGGGGTAACACTGTCGTTTTTTATTGGTCGTCATGAAAAAAAACATAAGGGGTAACACTGTTGTTTTTCTTTGGTCGTCATGAAAAAAAACATAAGGGGTAACACTGTCGTTTTTTATTGGTCGTCATAAAAAAAACATAAGGGGTAACACTGTCGTTTTTTATTGGTCGTCAAGAAAAATAACATAAGGGGTAACACTGTCATTTTTTATTGGTCGTCATGAAAAAAAACATGTTGTTTTTCTTTGGTCGTCATGAAAAAAAACATAAGGGGAAACACTGTCGCTTTTTATTGGTCGTCATGAAAAAAAACATAAGGGGTAACACTGTCGTTTTTTATTGGTCGTCAAGAAAAATAACATAAGGGGTAACACTGTCGTTTTTTATTGGTCGTCATGAAAAAAAAACATCTTGTTTTTTTTGGTCGTCATGAAAAAAAACATAAGGGGTAACACTGTCGTTTTTTATTGGTCGTCATAAAAAAAAACATAAGGGGTAACACTGTCGTTTTTTATTGGTCGTCAAGAAAAATAACATAAGGGGTAACACTGTCGTTTTTTATTGGTCGTCATGAAAAAAAACATAAGGGGTAACACTGTCGTTTTTTACTGGTCGTCATGAAAAAAAACATAAGGGGTAACACTTTTGTTTTTCTTTGGTCGTCATGAAAAAAAACATGAGGGGTAACACTGTTGTTTTTTATCAGTCGTCATGAAAAAAACATAAGGTGTAACACTGTCGATATTTATCAATTAAAACACAGGGGGTAACACTGTTGTTTTTATCAAATGAAACATAAGGGGGGACACTTTAGTTTTTTCTGTGGTCGTTATGAAAAAAAACATAAGGGGTAACACTGTTGTTTTTCTTTGATCGTCATGGAAAAACGTAAGGGAAAAACTGTGGTTTTTTATTGGTCGTCATGAAGAAAAACATCAGGGGTAACACTGTTGTTTTTTATTGGTCGTCATGAAAAAAACATAAGGGGTAACAATGTCGTTTTTTATCGGTCGTCATGAAAAAAACATAAGGGGTAACACTGTTGTCTTTGCCAAATACAATATAAGGGGTAACACTGTCGTATTTTATTGGTTGTCATGAAAAAAAACATAATTGAAAAAAACACAAATTTGTCCTTGTCAAATAAAATATAAGGGGTAACACTGTTGTCTTTGTCAAATAAAATATAAGGGGTAACACTGTCGTTTTTTATTGGTCGTCATGAAAAAAAACATAAGGGGTAACACTGTCGATATTAATCAAATAAAACATAGGGGCTGACACTGTTATTTTTATCAAATGAAACATGAGGGGTAACAATGTCGTTTTTTATCGGTCGTCATGAAAAAAACATGAGGTGTAACACTGTTGTTTTTCTTTGATCGTCATGGAAAAACATAAGGGAAAAACTGTGGTTTTTTATTGGTCGTCATGCAAAAAAACATAAGGGGTAACACTGTCGTATTTTATTGGGCGCCATGAAAAAAAACATAATTGAAAAAAACACAAATTTGTCCTTGTCAAATAAAATATAAGGGGTAACACTGTTGTCTTTGTCAAATAAAATATATGGGGTAACACTGTTGTTTTTTATTGGTCGTCATGAAAAAAAACATAAGGGGTAACACTGTCGATATTTATCAAATAAAACATAGTGGGTGACACTGTTGTTTTTCTTTGGTCGTCATGAAAAAAAACACAATGGGTAACACTTTTGTTTTTATCAAATGAAACATGAGGGGTAACACTGTCGTTTTTATCAAATGAAACATAAGGGGTAATAATGACGTTTTTTATCGGTCATCATGAAAAAAACATAAGGTGGAACACTGTCGATATTTACCAATTAAAACATAGGGGGTAACACTTTCGTTTTTATCAAATGAAACATGAGGGGGGACACTATCGTTTTTTCTGTGGTCGTCATGAAAAAAACCATAAGGGGTAACACTGTTGTTTTTCTTTGATCGTCATGGAAAAACATAAGGGAAAAACTGTTGTTTTTTATTGGTCGTCATGAAAAAAAACTTAAGGGGTAACAATGTCGTTTTTTATTGGTCGTCATGAAAAAAAACATTATTGAAAAAATAAATAAATGTGTCCTTGTCAAATAAAATATAAGGGGTAACACTGTTATCTTTGTCAAATAAAATATAAGGGGTAACACTGTCGTTTTTTATTGGTCGTCATGAAAAAAAACATAAGGGGTAACACTGTCGATATTTATCAATTAAAACATAGGGGGTAACAATGTCGTTTTTATCAAATGAAACATGAGGGGTGACACTGTCGTTTTTCTTTGGTCGTCTTGAAAAAAAACATAAGGGATAACACCTTTGTTTTTTATTGGTCGTCATGAAAAAAAACATAAGGGGTAACAGTGTTGTTTTTTTATTGGTCGTCATGAAAAAAAACATAAGGGGTAACACTTTTCCTTTTTATTGGTCGTCATGAATAAAAACATAAGGGGTAACACTGTTGTTTTTTATTGGTCGTCATGAAAAAAAACATAAGGGGTAACACTGTTGTCTTTGTCAAATAAAATATAAGGGGTAACACTGTCGTATTTTATTGGTCGTCATGAAAAAAAACATAATTGAAAAAAATAAAATTGTCCTTGTCAAATAAAATATGAGGGGTAACACTGTTGTTTTTGATCAGTCGTCATGGGAAAAAAACATAAGGGGTAACACTGTCGTTTTTATCAAATGAAATGTAAAGGGTAACACTGTCGTTTTTTATCTGTCGTCATGAAAAACCCATAAGGGGTAACACTGTCGAAATGTATCGAATAAATCATAGGGGGTAACACCAGGGATGCGGGAAGACAGTCATAATAAATGCTGCGCAACATCCATTGTTTGCAGAGACGAGATGACGGGTGACGTCACATTCAGGGCTCTGCTCTGACAAACACTCTACTGGTGTGTAAAAAGAGTTCTGCCAACTAGCCACTGTTATTCACAAACGTTAGCAAGTAAACATTGTGGAAATTTGAGTCAACTCGGCTGATACTGTGCTGTATTTCCCACACTAACAACATGCCGACAAGCTGTTGCGGTCCTGGATTATACGCAGCGTTATAACAAGGATTCAGGAGGTTATTTCTAAAGGTTTACAAAGGAAAGTGTCAATAATAGAAAGCCTTCATTTTCGCCCAGAGTTACGAGTTGTCTGATATGAGGAAAGTGACGCTTTCTCCGTCAAGTGAACCGTCCGTCTTTGCTCTTTTTTTGCCAACCAGTTTATGTGCGGGATTCCAGAATCAAAACGATAACATTCAACGTGTCTATTAATATGGCAGCAAAATTTTACACCAGTTTTAGAATGTTCGCTACAACAGATGTTGAACACCAACATGCATGGTACCATATTCAGCTATGGACAGTTCTGCGTTGTGCGTCATAGCCTACGTCAGCCTACGCAGACAATGTTCTAAATAAAATGAAAGGATAATATGATAAATATCATAAAAAGGGTGGATGTCAATAATTTAATGAAAAATCATGTTGTATGATAAAATGATACAAAAAAAAAGAAGAAAGTATTGATTTGATCAGAAAACGTTCTCACTTGCAGTTACAGCAAGGGGCCGCCAGGGGGGGGGGGGTGCTGCAGCACCCTAAGCACCCCCACTACCCGCGTCCCTGCATAGCGATCTATATAATTTCATTTGTGAGGAATTATTTCCCAGATGTGCAACTTCTGATGCATTAGTTCACATTTGGGTTTACAAATGCACAACTTTCGTGCATGTTCTCAGATTATGAAACACGGGTGTGTGAATGTGCTTTGTACCAACTGCGCTGCAAAGATTGTAGCAAAAGTGTCAAGTGCATAACTCTTTGAAGTTGTGATGCACAGGATAGGATTTGTGCACCTGCAATACAGACTTGTGAACTCGTAGACCCGATTTAGTGTTAGAACAATGGTAGAAAAAATATTTACGACATCAAATTTACTGTTACCCATTTGTGACTTTAGTGTTCGCATACAAAATCTGCAGTTACAGGTGCTAAAGAGTTTTGCTACAATAATACCTTCATAGTGTTTCCGGGTGCAGTCAGATGTGGAGCACCAGTGTCTTCTTTTTCAGACCGTTACAGCGACTTAATGGTCTTTGCATTATCACAATGACTTGAGTCAGGTCATCGACTCACACCACAACCTTCCTGTCTGGACAAACACACACACACACACACACACATAAACTGGGCGCACTAACACACACTTACACACAAACAGACACACACATACACACACACACACACTAATGCACAACAAACACACACACTTGGTGCATGCACAAAAACACACGTATTGGACACGCAACAAACACACACACACACATACACACACACACACACACACACACACATTGGACACACACACACACACACACACACACACACACACACACACACACACACATACACACACACACGCACAAACACACACACACACACACACACACACACACACACACACACACACACACACACACACACACACACACACACACACACACACACATACACACACACAAATACACACACACATTTGGCCACATAACAGACACAAATACACACACACACTGGAAGAACACACACTCACAAACATACATGCTGGCTTTCCTCTGGCTTTCCTCTTCCTCCTATTCCTCTCCTTCTTACCGGCAGCACAAGATACTTTAATGGACCAACGATTGATGGGCGCACTCCTTAACGCACACCGTCACAACGCAAATAAATAAATAAACGGACAGGATGATAGGGCACAATGCTGTTCACACGGTCAGACCAGAGTTTGTCGAGAGAGGAAGAAAGAATGAGTGGATATATATGTGGAGTTTCATAGCCCAGTGTGGAAGTTCTGCGAAGATAAAGATAAAAACAGGTAAGAAGAATATTTACTCAACAATTATACATTATGACTAGTGTTCAAAAAAATAACTCCTTTAAATATTTTATATGCATTATTGCTATTAACGTTACAATTGTTAGTTGTATTCCCATAAGATACATCCCAGATATTTTCAAAAGGCTAACTTGTTTCTCTGCCGTACATGCCGTATGTATGTCTGCCGTATCCTGGATACAGTCGGTATCAGAAAGGCTTTGAATGACTTTATCAATCAAGTGGGAACGACCCAGCATTACACCAAATGAACTAATCAGGCACCAGGGACAACCTTCTGGAGACTGGATGGGTGGGGGGGGATTCTCTCCCGGATTCGTACCCCACGGGATTGGGCTGATGGACTGACAAAGTAAATTATTTTTGCCTTCAAGCCCTGAAAAATAATGAAGTGTTCAGTAAGTGAAGCAATTCAAATCAAATTAAAATGTGGTGTTTCAATTAAAATAATTGATTCATTTGATTAATAATTCAGTATTTCCAGCTCGGATTCGTAAAGTACATCTTCTCCAATTTTATTAAGCAAATGCACAATTGAACAACTGTTAATTGTAGGTCAGTGATTGAGTAATTATTATCATTAATGTTGTGCTTAAGGGAAAGGTCCTAATAAAAGATGTCCTTATACTGTACAGTTTATATACTTAATAAACGGTTTGAACTCCATAAAAACCTCACCCGTAGGACATATTATGTGAAGAAGCTGGTGGAGAAGGGAGCAGACCTCCGTGCCAAAGCCTGTGGAAGAATGTTCCAGCCAGACAGCTCTGATCCAGCTTCTACTTTGGTGAGAGCATTACTTTGACATTAGATTATACATCATAACAACGTTTCAGTAACAGTATAGCGTGATGCTGCAGTGAGATCTGTGCATGATCCATGTGTGTGAAATGATTCGGGTCATTATTATGTATTTACTATCATAAAAACAACTGTTGTTTAGTACTTTTTTATTCAGGATTGTGACAAGGTTATACAGGTTCATTGACGCATTGACAGCTGTGTATTACGACCAGCCGTGATACTTTTGGTTGAAAAGTTCCCTTTTGTAATGGTAATGGAATACGTTTGAATGAGAATGTCTTCTCAAGGCAAAGTAAACACTCCACAAATCTAAAGGAAAGGTGTTCCTTGTGAAGGAACACAGAAGAAGGTTCCCTCGGTTTTGGGATGGTTAAAACATATGCCGACGGATGTGGCAGATATAGAACGGTAGCAAAAAAACAAAGCGGAAACAAAGGTTATCTAAGATGACTGTACCGTGGTCTGCTCTGGTTCCCTTGCAAACTCTGTCGGATGGAGACGTCTGTCTCCCTCTCTGTCCAACACAGCTGTTGAAGCACCTTCTTCAAAGGGAGTTCAAGAACAAGGACACAAAGCACCTGTCCCGCAAGATGACTGAGTGGGCGTATGGACCCATCAGCTGCTCCCTGTACGATCTGGAGGCCCTGGAAACCTACGGGGACAAAGGGTCCATCCTGGAACTGATGGTCTACGGCAGCAACAACCCTGTGAGTTGTAGGATCTACCTTCAGAGTAGATCACAGTATCTATTTCTCCAAGTTTGTTTTTTTGTATTGAACCAGTTCATACTGAATGATTATAGCATTCAGCGATGAATCCATAGTTGTCAAACTATTACAGATGTGTTATTTGTGAAAGAGAAATGAAAGAGGAGAGTCAAAAAATACATCCAGCAAGCCTCAATATGTGAGTTTGTGTGTGTGCACTGTTAACACATTTGATTGAAGCCTAGGGGAGTAAGAACCGGTCAACAAAGACAGTTTCAATGGCAGACTGGTGATGCTAGAAGCCTAGAAAAGTATGTGTGAGTGTGGGTAGCTAGTCCCCTCTTAGTGCATGTGTGTTTGTGTTCAAGGGGTTAACAGACGGCTGTGTGTGTGTTCATATGTGACAGTGGTTTACAGAGCTGAGCAGCCTCACTGCGTATCAATGACGACATGAGAGCCTAACACATAAAGGAATGTGTTCCTGCAGGAAATGTATTTTCTAGTTTAGCATTGAGCTACTGCCCTCTAGAGGACAAACAGCTGCCTCTAGACGTGGAATGAAACCATGGATGAATATAAAGTGACTTGCTTTTGCAAAAGGGTCGAAGAATTAACCAATTAGGAAGGTGATACCAAACAAGCTATTCAGTTCAGTACTTGACCCCATGTGACATAGAAAAGGGGCAGAATGTGCAAACTTGAGGGTAGCTTTTAGAATAAAAAATATAATCAAATAATGATTATATTTATATATATTTGAGATTTCTTGTTTTAAAATAAAAAAATGTATTCATTTATTCTAGCATCCTAGAGTCCTAGTTCTGGTCTGTGCTCAGCTTGTTCTTGCAGCAGCGGAGATTCGACTGATTAGAGAAGTCACGCTCAACTGGCCGGCAGCACATTCTGCAGGTGCTGCTCGCTCCTGGCTGCTGCCACAAATTCTGACGTCAGTTTGACACCACGCTCGGCGCAGTCATGGAACATTTTTATGCAACGTACATTGACCACAACCGCTTGGAATGGTAGCCCAGTCCTCTACATCGTGTGAGAGAAATGCTGGATCAATATGCAGCTGGTGCATGCTGAACCAGCAGTCTGGGATGGTGAGGTTGGCCAGGCTCTTGGCCAACTTCCGAACCTTCGGTACCGCTGCCGTGTGGTGGAAGAGCCCTGGGTGCTGCTTCATCAAGGTGAACGTGAGAGTATAAAGCAGCTTGGCCATCCATCGTACCCTGTATGCTGAACCACAGTCTAGGTTGGTGCGGTACGCCAAACTGGTGTTCGGCAAAAGGGAAGAAACTTCTGGTAGATCGACTGGCTTGTGCTCCAAGATGTCAGGTACCAGAGGTGCCTCCCCAATGCCTTAATCGCAGACTCTTCGATTCCCTTGTCAACTGACTTGTATGCGTAAAGGTGGCGGTAGATTGTGAGGTCATTCCATCTGGCATCTACTGCTGTGTCACAGGTCAGCCACCACGTGGTGTCGGTATGTGTGATGAAGTTGGCAAACTTCTTTGCACCAGGAATGTAGCAGCTAACCCTTGTGGAACCAAGGTCGATTTGTCCCGCAGACTTGTAAACAGGGTAACCTCTGAGCGTGAACTCTCCTCCTTAAGGTTAGTGAAAATGTAGCTGAGGAGCACCTCATCAAAGGGAATGGTCGTGCACACATCCAAGACACCTCCTACACTCAATTGCACATTCATCAGAGGACAACCAGTTGAACTAGTCAACGGCTTTAAATACCTAGGGCTCACCATAGATAACAAACTCAACTTCAACAAACATGTCATTACCACACACAAACGTGAACATCACAGGCTTTATGTCATACACAAACTGAAATCACTGTCTGTGGACCCCCAGCTCCTCTTACTCCTCTACAAAAGCATCATCCAACCCATCCTTATGTACTGTTCCCCCTGCTTCTTCACCCTGCTCACTGTCACCAGCATCTTATCTGTGTGCCTCACAGTGTTGCTACACTGTGTTGTGTATTTTCAAATGTATGCTGCCCTGAAACCGTTCTCCAATGTCGGGAGGTCGCAGTCATGTCCTGCAGCTCCTTGGAAAAGCTTCACCTTGGATGGCAGCTTGGCATCAAACGCTCAAAACTTGGTCACTCTGTCGCCCTTCATGTCAGCCAGCAAAGCAATGTTCTTCTTCTTTTTTTTTCTTCCAACGCTATTCTGCGTTATCCAGTCTGTTCTCCATTGCGTCCACCTGTCCAGCTCGAGCCTAACTGGAGCACCTGGCTTGCAGAATGCGCCACAGCCAAGCAACGACCAGGCTGCGGCTGCAAGGGTCGGAGCCTAAGTGCGAGGGCTGCACTTTGGGAGAGCTGGATACTGTGGCAGGAAATGAAGCTTTGTGGGAACAGAATGCCCGGAAATGTAAAGTGGTTTAACCATGAAAAAAACAAAAAAAAAATGATTAAAGAGCTGTGGTTTCTACAATCAGATGACAAACAACACTATATCTATATATATAAATATCTATATCTATATCTGTACCTATATATATATATAAATATATTTATATGACAAATATACTCTAGCATGCAGTAATATTTCTAAATTATAATAAGACAAACCATGCATAGGCCTACAAATATTAACATGGTCTAACTAAGAACAGCAAGATGATAGAAACTTGAGTAGCTAGCTACTTGAAATCCTAGTTCACTCATTTGTCACATCACGCATAGACTACTGCAACGCCCTCCTCACCGGACTCCCCACCAAACTCATCAACAGACTGCAGATCATTCAGAACTCAGCCGCCCGGATCATCACCCGCACCAAATCATCTGACCACATCACCCCTGTCCTCATTCAACTTCACTGGCTCCCAGTACACTACCGCATCCAATACAAAACCCTACTCCTCACCTACAAAGCTCTCCACAACCTAGCCCCCAGTTATCTCTGCGACCTCCTCCAAGAATACACTCCCTCCCGCTCCCTCCGCTCAACCTCTGCTGGACTACTATGTATCCCCACATCACGACTCACTTCAATGGGTGCCCGGTCATTCAGCTGTTCAGCACCCAGGCTCTGGAACTCCCTCCCCCCACACATAAAACAGTCAGACACCATTACAACCTTCAAGTCACAACTCAAAACTCACCTGTTCAAACTCGCACACAACGTCTAACTGATCACTGTTTTGTTTGTTTTTTTGTTTTGTTTTGTCTTGTTTTTGTTTTATTTATTTCTTATTGCTTATGTTTATTTATTTATTTATTTTTTCCACAATGTCTTGTTTTTTAAAAAATGTATGATGACTATATGCTCTGTAAGGTGACCTTGGGTGTTTTGAAAGGCGCCTCTAAATTAAATGTATTATTATTATTATTACTGTACTATCATTGTAAATAGGTGAGCTAATATATCATCCAGCTTTGAACATTTTGATTTATAAATTAATCAAGTACAGTGGTGCTCTCAGTAAACATGATAAACATAGTTTAGGGACATCAATATTCAGAATAGAGTACTTACTTGTTGGATCACAAGAGAGATACCTTCAATGGATGCTGGTAACCCCTTTTAGTCGTTAAAGTTTATGTGCCGTTGCACCTCTAGATCACCACGCAGCAAAAATATTTTGCATGTGTTGTAACAACATGAAATGGAACACTTTGAGCAACCAGCCAGATCAATATGCTAGAAATGTGTATTTTGATGCACCCTAACAGACGGGCGTGTGTGTGTGTGTTCGTGTGTGTGTGTGTGTGTGTGTGTGTGTGTGTGTGTGTGTGTGTGTGTGTGTGTGTGTGTGTGTGTGTGTGTGTGTGTGTGTGTGTGTGTGTGTGTGTGTGTGTTTGCACCCACATACTGGGTGCAAAAACACACACACACACACACATTGGCCACACAAAACACACACACACACACACACACACACACACACACACACACACACACACACACACACACACACACACACACACACACACACACACACACACACACACACACACACACACACACACACACACACACACACACACACACACACACACACACACACACACACACACACACACACACACACACACACCCCTCCTAACCAGCAGCACAAAACACTCTTTAATGGACTAACGATTGATGAGCACACCCCCCAACACAAGCAGATAAATAAATGGACTGACAGAGGATGATAGGGCACAATGCTGTTGGTTTTATATGTGGAGTCTTGTAGCCCAGCGTTGAAGTTCTGAGAAGATAAAAATATAAACAGGTAAGAAGAATATTTAATATGCTATTATAAATTATAGATAATATTATGTAACTGTACTGCATATTTATAATTTTTTGTAGTACTCAGAACTGCAAGGAAGAACTGCTTTGATATATTTTCTATTCATACTCACTCCTTGATTAATAATGTATTATTGTTATTAACATAATAATAATTAGTAGTCTTCAAATAAGATTCATCCCATATACTTACAAAAGGCTAACTTGTTCCTCATGTTTGTCTGCTGTATCCTGGATACAGGCGGTATCACAACGACTTTTTAGACTTCATCAATCCAGTGGGAACGACCACAAAAGACGATTTGTGACATGTGAGACAACATCTTCTTGTCTTCTGTGTTGTTTCCCGCCAGTATTACACAAAATGAACCAATCAGGTACCAGCGACAACCTTCTGGGGTCTGAGGGGGGTGCTCCTCCGGAGGTCCATCTCCCAGACTCGGACCCAGGGGGGGCTGCCCCCCCAGAGAGGGCCGCTGCGGGCTCCAGATGGGGGGTCGTGGGGCCCGCTGCAGAGGAGGAGATCACGGGGGACCCGAGCAGCTCTCCGGAGAGCTCCAGACAGGAGGACCTGGTCCCAGACCCTGAGGTGGAGCAGAAGGAGCTGGACGACCAGCGGGCCGAGGTGAGGGCGCGGGTGCGGAGGCGGTGGCAGATGCAGTGGCAGAAGCAGAGGACGGCCTCCATCCTGTCCTCCCTGACCATGGATTGCATGCGGACCGCCAAGTCCCCCACGGACTCTGACAACCAGGAGCAGCTGGAGTCCAGATGGAGAAACTTCCACCCAGATGCTCTCTCGTAAGAACGGCAGAACCTGTTGAACCTCACTCATAGGTTATCACGATGATTAGACACAGGTATCATACATGTGGAAAAGAGCAGACTGACTACTATAGAGTGCAGACTGTTGATTAATTGATTGATTGGAAGGTGAATTGAATACCGGATGCGTCCATCGATTAGAATAAGGATTCATTGATTACTTAATTTATTGCTTGCCGATACAACTGTATTTATAGATGGATTCATCTATAGATTAATTGTTAATTGTGCCATTCTGACAGGATTGATTGAAACATGAATTGAAACATTGATTAGTTGATCAATTATATATGTTAATTATTATATGTATTAATTTAGATTTGTTAGTTTTGATAGACAGATTATTAATTCTTAGAAGAGGAAGTAGAAGCCTCAATAAATATGATTTTCCTATTTGTCAACAAGTATGTCGGACAAACAGGCAAACACATCTCAAAGCAGAAACAAGCACACAATGCACAACCCTACATATACACAATGCAATAATAATTGTTTGATGGATTGACTGACTTTTTAATAGTGCTGAAGTCACGGAAAGCTTTGACATCGACAAGCTGTTTGAAATTGTGGCCAGCGGCGATGTTGAAAGGCTGCATGGACTGAAGGACTACTTGTATAAGACCATGAAACCACTCTCTCACTCCGTGTGTAAGTAGACCAAAGACAACCCTTTTATATCAACTTTTCGTTCAGTCGATTTAAAACTCTGAAAGAACTGAGTGGATGGCATTCTTTAGTATTAATGTTTGAATTTATCAATTGATTTGTTTATTAAGGTTATGTAATATAAAACAAAATTAATAGTCACAAGTTTCTACACATTATAACTGGGATGTAAGAACATTGAATCTTGAAAGTACCGTGAAATACTTCCCTTGAATCCTCAGATCAGTCCCATGGGAAGACAGCCCTGATGAAGGCTCTGCTGAACGTGAGCAGTGGGGAGAATGAGATGGTGGACTGCCTGCTGAACATTGCAGAGGACATGGGAGACATCGAGATGTTTATCAACTCATCCTACACCAGCGACTTCTACAAAGGTTAATAAATCTATTTGAATAAAGTGTAATTCAATTCAGCAATTCAGATCAAGTTAAAAAGTGTTTTGATGATTATTAATGATTCATGTGATACACAATCCAGTATTTCCCATCTTGGAACAATAATGTACAGTTTATACTTCCTAAACGGTTGGAACTCCGCAAAAACCTCACCTGTAGGACAAACGGCTCTCCACATTGCCATCGAGAGAAGGAACATGTATTATGTGAAGAAGCTGGTGGAGAAGGGAGCAGACCTCGGCGCCAAAGCCTGTGGAAGAATGTTCCAGCCAGACAGCTCTGATCCCAGCTTCTACTTTGGTGAGAGCGTGAATTTGCTAATAGATTATACATCGTAATATTGTTTCATTAACATTATTGTGTGATGCTACAGAGAGATCAGTGTATGATCCATGTGTGTAAAATGATTTGGTTTATTATTATTATATTATTATTATATTATTAAAAACTATGAAAGTGCAACACGATCAGAGGCAGGAAATGTCACTTACCATTGTTTAAGACGTGTTCATGTCGCCGACTAGCAGCTGCTCTTATCCGAGAGGCTGAGATTATTATCAATATTGGAGAAACAATGCAGAACGCTCAAGTTTCTAATCGGGACAGAGTGCATCGTAGCCAAAATAATAATATTACATTTTGTAAACTTTTTTAGGTTGATACCAGTTTGGTTCTCACAAAGTGTAGGTCTCAAGGGTAGCTACAATTTCTAAATTGGTCAAAAGGGGTGAGTTTGACGTAAAAGACGAGCTACTACCACCTAAAAACCTCCTCAAAACAACAACAACACGTTGCCAGCGACTGCCTCCCCTACAGGGGAGCTGCCTCTGTCCCTGGCTGCCTGCACCAACCAACCTGAGCTGGTGGACCTCCTGCTGGGCGCGTCGGCCAGCGTCGTGGAGCAGGACTCCCATGGCAACACGGTGCTGCACGCCCTGGTGATGGTGGCGGATGACGACAGCCAGGACAACACCAGGTTCATCACGGCCATGTATGACCACATCCTGCTCGCCACCGCCAAGGTCAACTCGGACTGGAGGTTGGAGTCCATACATAACAAGGAGGGGCTGACCCCCCTGAAGCTGGCTGCCAAGACGGGCAAGGTGGAGGTAAAGAGGATCAACACTTTTATTGCAAATATAATCTGGGTACAAAAAGTATACAATGCTGGCATCGTTTGAACAGAGAAGTTTTGATGCTACTTAGTACTGTAGCAAGTCGTTGTGTATTAATATGTAACGGTAACAGTTCAGACCTATACACTTACCAGTGGTGCAAATAACGTACACCTATTATACGTATACTAAAACACTACACTACTACTGAGTATTTGATATTAAGTGTATATATTTGAAGTGAACTAAAGTACAACTTAAAACTTACTTCGAATAAAGTACTCTTCATGTAAGTGTACTTCAAAACACTTTTGGCAAAATAGATTTAAGTTAGTACACTAACACTTAACCACTGTAAGTATTTGCAATTTAGTATACCTTTTCTATGTACACTGAAATACAGCTTAAAATGAACTAACATTAAAGTTAACTTTCTGTAAGTATACTTAAAGGCACTTCTAATGAAGGGAAATTGAGATACATTTTTATAAAGCAGTGTATTACAAAGGACTTGAAAATAATTAAAGTGCACTCAATTACCACTATAAGTATTTGGAATTTAGTATACTTTTTCAAAGTACACTTACATACAATTTACAATACACTCGAAACAGTGCACTTAAAGGAGACATATTATGGCGTTTTCACAGCAATTAAACATAGTATTTGAGTTCCAGAAAACATGTTTTTGAAGCTGTATGCTGGATATAGCTTTTAGGAAAAACAATCTCACCTACCGCTACTCCCCTCTGTTTCAGTCCCTTCAGAATGCGCTGTTTCTGTTGTCTGTAGCTTTAATGCAAATGAGCTGCTGCCCATTGACCAATGAGCTGACAGACTGAACCACAGCATGGAGGAGAAGGGATTGTTGCCGTTTGCGGACTCCTGGATCTATCTAAGCTTCGGCGGCAGTCCAGCAGCAGAGAAAGGGATTGTACTCCCAGAGCTGCCGCCGAGTTCCCCCCGCCGGAGTTGCTCGTCCGCTGGTCCAAAAAATCTTAGCGGTGCTCTGATTGGAGGGGAGTGGGGAAGTGGGAGGTAATAATCAACTGTGCCCCCTTCTTACGTAGGAGGGGGTGCCGAGACTGACTCGTTTGGTGTAGGCGGGGTACTTTCAGAAATGCATATCTCACTCAAAAAATCATATACAGACTTTTTCACAGTATGCGTGTTGGAGCATCAGAGACCCAAAACAACACCCCAAATCCCAGGAAAAGTGTTGTTCTCATAATATGTCCCCTTTAACACTTTTTATAAGAACAATGCAGTACCATTTCTTTGAGTATACTGAAGTTAAACTTAAAGGAGAATTTCACCGGTGGAACCATGAATCTGTATTGAAAGTGGGTCATATATGTAGTCGAATAGTAACGTACATTTCTAATTTGGGGACTTCGTGACAGAGAAAATGCAGACAATGACTTTTTGGCGCTTGTGGATTGAAGACGACAACTCCCACAATGCCAATCAGCGTTCACTCCCTGAGGAACATAACATAACAGCCAATCAGCGTTCACTCCCTGCGGCATGTGATTGTTGCCGTTTGCGGACTCCCGTAGCTCTATATCTAAATAATATAATATATAGGTATCTATAAAACATGGCCAAAAGCTGTGTGAGCCTCCAGATGATATTATTAATTAAAGACTGCGTCTGGTACTCGGACGTCTCTGGTACTTCCACAATAAGTAAAGACTCATAGTGGGGGTTATCTCGGCCATAGTCCTGCACAGGTTTGGGTACACGACGGGTGACCCGCACAATTTGGATGAAATGGGTGAAAAATAATACTGTGTCGGATGAGGGAATGATGCAAGACCATACAAAAATATGACTGGGTTTCTAACGATAAAAAGCTTAATGCAAATGGGTGAAGCGTCCCTTTAATGATATCTACTGTGCAGTACACTTTTTAAAAGTATATGTTCAACATACTTACAACAAATAAGCACAAAAAGTTGAACTATGCCTCACCTGGAAAAGGAAACACTCCACAAATCAAAAGGAAAGGTGTTCCATGTGAAAGAACACAGAAGAGGGATCCCTCAGTCTTGGGATGGCTAAAACATGGGCAGACGGACATGGCAGGTATTGAACGGTAGAAAAAAAACTAAGCGGAAACAGAGGTTATATAAGACGATTTTAATGTCGCTGCTCTGGTTCCCTTGCACACTCTCTCGATTGGAGACGTCTGTCTCCCTCTCTGACCAACACAGCTGTTCAAATACCTCCTCCAAAGGGAGTTCAAGAACAAGGACACAAAGCACCTGTCCCGCAAGTTCACAGAGTGGGCGTATGGACCCATCAGCTGCTCCCTGTACGATCTGGAGGCCCTGGACACCTACGGGGACAAAGGGTCCATCCTGGAACTGGTGGTCTACGGCAGCGACAACCCTGTGAGTTGAAAGGTCTCTCTTGATGAGATGCTTGACAATATGACTACTTCTTCTACTGCTTGGATCTTTATCAAAGGGCTTCACATGTCTTGTTGGAGCATGTTGACGATTGGTGCAGTTGAGCAGGTGCATGAATAAAATAGCACTGGGAGCTAAAGGGAACAAATGCGCTCCATTGCTGATTTGTTTTATGTTGATGTCTGCTCTGACTCCCTTTTGGGGAACTTGTTGTTGATTTGATTGATGGTTGATGTAGTAATAGTGGACGATATTGTCACATTTGACGTACAGGGTATTTGACTCTCAACCAAAAGCCTAGCAAGTCAATGTGAATTGATTTGGATGAAGGCGTTTGTTGAAAATAACATATAGAATGCCTATGTAATTATTTTCATTTCAAGGTAAAATATTTTGTGTGTGTGTGTGTGTGCTTGCATTTGCATGTATGTATGTATGTGTGTGTTTGCGTGCGTGTGTGTTCTGCAGAGGCGTCTGGACCTGCTGCAGGTGGAGCCTCTGTGTGGCCTGCTGAACGAGAAGTGGAACAAATTCGCAGGCCGTCTCTTCCTGCTCCACTTCCTGGTCTACCTGGTCTACCTCGGGGCCTTCACCACCGTCGCCTACGTGATAACCTCTGTGAGGATAAGAACTGTGTTCTTAGGGTCCTTGTAATCTGACAGCCATATTAGACTCAGAAATTGTACTCCATTGGTGAATTATTTGGAGTACAAAAGTGGCTAAATTGGAGTGCTGTGTAAAGGTCAGAAGACCTTGCAGACTTTTTCAGATAATGATGCGTTTGTTCAGAATAAATTCACACAATAAAGAGATTATATATTCAAATGTATTGCAAAACATTCATAAATTATTCAATAAATACATCTCATAGAAATACATCTGTAGAATTGCTTCTGAGTAGTTAAACATCTCTGTTGATACTTTCTGTCCTGCAGCCAAGTTTCCTAACGGAGAACGTGTATGACGCGTTCCCTTTCCTCGTTCTGATTACAGTCATAGCATCACTTTACTTCTTCCTCCGAGGGGTGAGTAAAGGAATGATTTGACTCTGATTTCAATTGAGTATTTATTCAGGAAGGGAATGGCATTCTAGTAGCTAGTTTTACTCCCAGCAAAAAGGAACTGGGGTGATGTCGGCATGATACCTGTAGGCACCCATGAGATGCCTCAACTCTACCTGCTCCTTAGTGAACTGTATGTGAATTATCTTTGGATGAAAACACATGCTTAGCCTAAGCATTTGCGTTTGTTATAAGCTTACAACGATTATAAAATGTGAACAGGTTTTTGGTTTTCTATTTGTAGATCCTTGACTTGATGAGAAAGCGTCCAAAACTAAGCACATTCATGGTAGATGGCTACTATGATGTCTTGTTGTAAGTTCATTCCTATTTGGTTTATTTGTTGACATGGTAATGTTACATAATTGCAATAGTACTATTATTTTCAAAAGACAAAACTCTTGCACTTTGGCTCCCACATTTTGGGAACATATTTATTGAATACTAAATTGATGAATTAATATTGAAATTATGAAAATTCATAATGACAATGCATGTATTTGTGTGCGTGTGTGTGTGTTTGTGTGTGTGTGTGTGTGTGTGTGTGTGTGTTTGTGTGTGTGTGTGTGTATGTGTGTGTGTGTGTGTGTGTGTGTGTGTGTGTGTGTGTGCCCATGTTTTTGCTGCAGCTCAACTCAGGGTGTTCTTTTCCTGTTGTCGTTGACTCTGGCCCGGCTTAAAATTCCTTTTGACCGCCGCCTAGAGTACCTTAGCTTCCTGATTCTCAGCTTGGTGTTGGGCTGGGTCAACCTTCTCTACTTCGGCAGGGGCCTGAAACGCATAGGCGTCTACAGCGTGATGATACAGAAGGTACTCTCTAGATAGGAGGATGACGAACATATATATGGGTGTATGTGCCATGATGCAAACACAGCCAATACCTGCCACTACTGCTGCTACAGTGGCAGTTAGGCAGGTTTAGGCTCTCATAATTCACAATACATCACTGTTTGTGCATATGGCTGTTTGTGTAAAGGGAACAAAGACATTGCTAGATTATTAACCTTTCACAGTGTTTATAATTGAACCTCAAACTTAAAGCCAGGCATAAAGTATTAATCTATGTTCACATGATTAAAATCCCTTTTGGAATGATCATATAAAACATTGCATCAAATTGTAGTGTGTGTTAGATTTGGACCCAGAGATCTATGACTCCAACCACTGAATCTCATCCCAAGATTAGTTGAACGTTGGGGCATTAGTGATTCCTGGTAGCCACTGTGAATAAATCAGGAACACAAGGAGAAGGCAAGCTACTCACATTGTCTGTGGAACAAAGCACCACAGCTGAGTGTGTTATTAAAAACGTTAGGCAGCTCATAAAAGCAAAAAAAACATCAATCTCAAATGAAAAAGGTTTCAAAGCGCCGAAACAAGGGCAAAACCTTGTGCAGGACTCATAAGTGTCATTGGTTGTCATGGTTTCTGTCATGCAACACCTCATACCTTCTCTCTGTCTCCTCCACGAGGTCATCACTGGTGACATCATCCCCTTCTTCCTCATCTACGTCATCTTCCTCTCTGGCTTCTCCGCAGGTTCAGTTTCCATTGTATCTCAGTATTTCAAAACAAGTATTTCAAAACAATTATGCCAAAAATATGATTTTATATATATACAGTATATATATATATACTGTATATTTATATGGATAACTGCTGATAGCATCAGAGTGAGGAAGTAGCGGCTCAATATGACAATCATCTTTAATAATTCAACGTACAGGGATGCCAAATTGCATATAGTGCAGCTATGACAGTCTCTACATCAACAATGATTTAATCCAAGGTTAGGAAAGAAGGCACCTCAGCGCTCCAACCAGGTAGTCAATACAGACACAGAACATCTCACATTCGAGAACCAAACCCAACAAGCTAAAACCCACCAAAACACACAGGTGAGTTGAGAGCCTGTGCAGCAGTGATGTGATGGATGCTCTCCTCCTCTGCCCCTGTCCCTCCCCAGCCATAGTCACCATGCTCACAGACCAGCCCAAGTGGACGGGGACCGGGAACAAGGCTCTGCGCTGCGAGTCCTGCAGAGGGCTGGACATCAAGGCCATCTCCTACACCGCCCTTGAGCTCTTCAAGCTCAGCGTCGGGATTGGAAAACTTGGCATAAAAAAGAAGTAGAACATTAACATCTGATGCCTTCAAAACAACTTTATTTTCACCCTATAGAATTTTCACCCTAATATCTGCTGTGATTGCTAGACACAACGGCTGATATGTATCTCTATCTATATATTGTTCTTCAATACAGTATTACACTTTCAATCCCCCTTTATTGAGACCATCCCTCAGCCTACATGCTCCACTGCTGTTGGTCCCCACTTCTGGGTCCATGGTTTGGGAGAAGCAACAGCCTAAAGAGAACCACCACAGCAACTCTAATAACCATCCTGTTTCCTATTACTGCTCCAGCTATGAAAACAAGGAGTTGCTGTACCTGCTGCTGATTGGCTACATTGTGCTCACCTACGTCCTGCTGATGAACATGCTCATCGCCCTGATGAGTCACACGGTGGAGGCAACCGCCAAGGAGAACACCCGCATCTGGAAGCTACAGGTGGGTCCAAAATGAACACATGCCACAAGTTAATGGCGGATAGATTTGACCACCAAACTGCAACCTGACCCCCAAACTGCATACCCTGGCCCTCACTGGTTTGTGTGTGTGTGTGTGTGTGTGTGTGTGTGTGTGTGTGTGTGTGTGTGTGTGTGTGTGTGTGTGTGTGTGTGTGTGTGTGTGTGTGTGTGTGTGTGTGTGTGTGCTCTGTCCTGTGTGTGTGTGCTCTGTCCTGTGTGTGTGTGTGTGTGTGCTCTGTCCTGTGTGTGTGTGTGTGTGTGCTCTGTCCTGTGTGTGTGTGTGTGTGTGTGTGTGTGTGTGTGTGTGTGTGTGTGTGTGTGTGTGTGTGTGTGTGTGTGTGTGTGTGTGTGTTTGTGCTCTGTCCTGTGTGTCTGTGTGTGTGCTCTGTCCTGTATGTGTGTGTGTGCTCTGTCATGTGTGTGTGTGTGTGTGTGTGTGTGTGTGTGTGCTCTGTCCTGTGTGTGTGTGTGTGTGTGTGTGCTGTCCTGTGTCTGTGTGTGTGCTCTGTCCTGTGTGTGTGTGTGTGTGTGTGCTGTCCTGTGTCTGTGTGTGTGCTCTGTCCTGTGTGTGTGTGTGTGTGTGTGTGTGTGTGTGTGTGTGTGTGTGTGTGTGTGTGTGCTCTGTCCTGTGTGTGTGTGCTCTGTCCTGTGTGTGTGTGTGTGCTCTGTCCTGTGTGTGTGTGTGTGTGTGTGTGTGTGCTCTGTCCTGTGTGTGTGTGTGTGTGTGCTCTGTCCTGTGTGTGTGTGTGTGTGCTCTGTCCTGTGTGTGTGTGTGTGTGCTCTGTCCTGTGTGTGTGTCTGTGTGCTCTGTCCTGTGTGTGTGTGTGTGTGTGTGTGTGTGTGTGTGTGTGTGTGTGTGTGTGCTCTGTCCTGTGTGTGTGTGTGTGTGTGTGTGCTCTGTCCTGTGTGTGTGTGTGTGTGTGTGTGTGAGTGTGTGTGTGTGCTCTGTCCTGTGTGTGTGTGTGCTCTGTCCTGTGTGTGTGTGTGTGTGTGTGTGTGTGTGTGTGTGTGTGTGTGTGTGTGTGTGTGTGTGTGTGTGTGTGTGTGTGTGTGTGTGTGTGTGTGTGTGCTCTGTCCTGTGTGTGTGGGAGACCAGAGAGCCATCACCACGCTGGACCTGGAGTGGAGCCTCCCTCGGTGTGTGAGGAGCAGGCTACGGTCCGGGGTGGAGAAGGACCTGTCTGGGGGCGGCATGGCCAACGAACAGGGCCGGCGCTGGTGCTTCAGGTGAGGTCCTGTCTCTCTCTCACACACAAACGCACACACACGCACACATTCCTTAACACCAGAGGTTCCCAACATGTGAGCCATGCAGTGGCATGGGGTTCCTACTTAAGTTGGGGTGGCCCCTGAAAAAACGACCAGACACTATCGGCCACTGCTTGGAAATGAAGACTTCATGGTCATCCTCCTCTCCGTCCAGCCCTCCAGGCTGTGGAGCTCCAGCCCCACCACAGAGCTGGCCTTCCTCACCAGCTTCTTTACTCTGCTTGCATCGTCAGCCCTGGTGCCGCCTCTCACGCACATCTCGAGAACATCTTGTGAAGAACCGTGGACTATAACACAGACTGACAGCACGTCTGTAATAGAAGAACCGTGGACTATAACACAGACTGACAGAACGTCTGTAATAGAAGAACAGTGGACTATAACACAGACTGACAGAACGTCTGTAATAGAAGAACAGTGGACTATAACACAGACTGACAGAACGTCTGTAATAGAAGAACAGTGGACTATAACACAGACTGACAGAACGTCTGTAATAGAAGAACAGTGGACTATAACACAGACTGACAGAACGTCTGTAATAGAAGAACAGTGGACTATAACACAGACTGACAGAACGTCTGTAATAGAAGAACAGTGGACTATAACACAGACTGACAGAACGTCTGTAATAGATGTTATACACATTGAAAGATCACATTGAAGAAATGACACATAATATGCAAAATATCGATAACTATATATGTATTGAAACTGCATGAATGATAATTATATATATATATTTATACAACGGGGAACCTAAATCCAGCGATCTGATTGGTTCCCAACTGTTGTATAATGAGCGTGTACATAACTGCTATGACGCCCGATCATTTTGTGAAAGTTTGCATATCACTCCGCGCCTGGAAGTAGAAACAGTTACAAAGTAAAACATATGTTGGATGATGGAGAGCGTGTAAATGTTGTTACTCCGGGAGTGAGCAAGGCGATAGAGAGACTAACGAAAGCTTAGGCACACGGCGAGTGAACTGCTCCATAGGATAAATTGCCGGCGAACCGCTCTATCGGAGCCTTCTCTCAGAGGGACGCTAAAGTGTGCTGCATAGCGACCGTCGATGCATAGCGGCAGCCAGGAGGGACTACTTTTTTGTATTCTTTAATTAAACGGCTATTTTGACTTTCTGGGTTTCTTTTTAAATGTAGTGTGTCTGTGACTTTCGTTTTGCCATAATAGTAACCGTTGTATAAAAGCAATAGATCACTTCAGTCAGTGGCATGTGCTCATTATACCACTGTGAAGGGGGTCGCCGGCCCTCCGCTGCGCGTCGGGGCCGGACAACGCCCCTTAACAGTGGTATAATGAGCACATGCCACAGCCTGGCGTGATCTGTTGCTTAAATATATATATATATATATATATATATATATATAAAAAAGCAGGCTGTCATTCAATCATACAGTTAAAATTAATAAAAAAAATTGTTACTTTAAAATTGAGTAATTTAAAGGGTAAAAAAAAACTAATGTGTGGAAGATTACATTATCCCTGCATCGAAAATATTTTCGATGCAAAAATATGTATCAAAAAACAACCAATCGCTGTGGTTGATACACGAACACGTTTAACCGTAAAAGTTTTTAAATTATAACTATGAGGCTCGAAACATTATGGGAAACTTTGAATATCGAAACCAACATAGATATATTTTTTGAACTACAAGCAAGCCTATGAGCCATCAAAAACACATGTTGAACGGACTTTTAGATTTCCAAAGATGTATGATCACACTTTCAATGTGCCACATAACCATATTAGGAACTAGCCCACTGTCATGAGGTGGGCTAGAACGCTCCCTCCCATCCCGGGAGGGAGCGTTCCCTCTTCTGTGTTCCTTCTCCAAGTTTCTTTCATGATAATTGGAGTCGTTTCTGCAAACTTATAGGTTAATGGTCCCATTGCATGCTACTTTATGGATGCTTATATATAGGTGTTAGTGGGCCCTCAATACAGTATTTGAAGACGTTCAAGAAATTCAGCCTTGGTGCAGAATTACTACTATGAGCCAGTCCCACAATGAGCTCCCCACAAACAAGTTTTTTTGGCGGTGTTGCCTCGTGGCGGTGGTGCCTCGGCAGCAGGCAGCGTAAGCAAATTCTCTGGGCGGGCAAGGTAGAGAAAGGGGAGGTAACTTGGCGACATATGGGGCCAAATTCGAAATCGGGGCATCTGAGCTTTCATTTTTCAAAGGCGGAGCAAGATACCTAGTGCTCTATTTATACCTAATGCCATTTCTAGCTACTGGGGGACCATAGGCAGGCTAGGGAAACTCATATTTATGTTAGAAAACCTCATAAAGTGACAATTTCATGCCAGTGGACCTTTTAGTTTATAAGCTAGGCTATGGATGTGCAGTGAAAGGTTGTTGGATTTGATATTCCCAACGTTGCATTGAGTGGCTAGTGAGGCACTACAATACAATACTGCAAGTTTTTTCCAGTTCACAATTTTTTTTTTTTTTACTATTTATATATATTTATGCATTTGCTTTTGTTTGTTTTTTTGATTCATTATCAATGTAATGCAAGTTCTTGAGCCATTGCTTAGCATTTTATTGTTAGCATCATATATGTCTTTATCCCCAAATAGGTTTGGCACCACTGATTTAGACATATATTACCAAGAGGGTTAACCCTAACCCTAACCTACTGATTATTTTCTATGATGGTGTCTAAAGAGTGGAGGAGGTGGACTGGAGCGAATGGAGGGTCAATCTGGGGAACATTAGGGAGGAGCCCATGTATACACCGAAAATACCAACAGCACCATCAGCTTCCAAGGAAACAAGTAAGAGGACTGGGTAACATTTGACATGACAATGTGTTCTTGTTACTGTGTAATTGCAATATGTATATATAATGTGGGAAAATATAAATTATGTATATGTAATAAGCAATGTAACAACCTTTAACAGTGTGTACTTCTCATGTTATAACATTATGGAACCCCCTGTGACGGCACAGTGTGGTTAGGATTAGTGTGGAACTCGCTTTAATCCCCTTTTCCTAAAGTTAACCCTAACCCCCTAAAACCTAACCACACAGTGCAGTAACATGCTGTTCCATAACGTTATTACATATGAAGTACATGCTGTCACAGTGCTTATTACACTGTACTTACTTGCCTAATTAAACTGTTACAGGACCCTGTGATGTAAAGTTAATCAATGCAATGACTGTATTAACTGTATAGATTGGGTACATTGCGGTTTGAGCAAGATCCTTTCCGGTTGGGAGTCCAACCCCTGCAATATTAAATAAGAATCCTCTGACTCTGTTTGACCCTACCCAGGCAGAAAAATCCAAAATGCTCTGTGGACGTTCCGTCAGAGACAACCAAAACAACAGCAACTTGGGAATGAAGCATAACATGAATGCTTGGCCGCTGGGATTGTCATTCACTCTATACAATATGCATTATAATAAAAATAACTATATTGATCTGCGGATGTTTACTGGTCTGTCTATTATGAAAGTTAAATCATTGAAGAAGGACTTTGCTGGGATTTCAAATCATAATAAAGAAAACCATGAAATTATATCTGCTTCCATTTTTTTCTACGGAAATCTTGCGACTTTTTTCATTAACAAATCTTTTTTTAGGAGGTGGAGTCAAAATCAACCGGTCTAGGTACCCTACCCAGTAAGGGTTTTAGAGCCATTAAGTGTTACTTATCAACGGTAAACCCATTGGACAACGACCATAAGAATATATAATTTAACTTTTTAAAAAAATGTTCACTCATCCCGACTTAAAACAAGGCCAAAAAAGTCAAGGAGATGATAAATAAAAGGCATAGGTCTACTATATAGCACCAAACTATTAAGTCATATTATTATTACTGTTTGAGTTATAACGATTGACGCAACCAAGTTGCCAAATAGTTGATCTCATTAAAAAGACATAAGGACATCACACCGTTGTAAAACAAGGAATAGAAAAAACCGGTGCGTTTGATGTGTATATATATATATATATATATATATATATATATATATATATATATATATATACAAACTTATATAATACATAGTATTACCTAGGACAACTAGCATGTTAAATAAAAACCAAGTGTTTATGAGCCCAATATATATATATATATATATACATATATATATATTGGGCTCATATTGTTTTTTTCACACACACACATCCAATATTTATATATATATATTATATATATATATATATAGGCCTATCTATATATATATATATATATATATATATATATATATATATATATATATATATATATATATATATATATAGGGCTCATAAACACTTGGTTTTTATTGAACATGCTAGTTGTCCTAGGTAATAATATATATTATATAAGTTCGTTTTTACATTCTTGGTGTAAAAATAGGGAGGGCATCAGTGGGACCAAAACAAAAAAAGGAGAACTAAATGCAGACGGGTACGGCGGCCGTGCTGGGACACACCGTCGACAGCACCTCTTTCTACTCGTAAATAAAGAGGCGCTGCTGTAGCAATGGAGGGGGTGACTGTAGGGCAGGTATTTGACGCGGAGTGCATTCTTAGCAAACGACCAAGAAAGGTAGGAAAACCTCATAATGATGGGAACACGTCAACAATTCCGACTCTCGTGTTTGTTTGTTTTCTTGGGCTAACAAACCTTTTTCTCCTTTTCCCAGGGCAAGTTTGAATATCTGGTGAAGTGGAGAGGGTGGTCTTCTAAGTAAGGAGCTAGCCTTTCTGTATTAGCCGACATGGCTAGCGTTCGTGAGATGGAACAAAAAGGGAAACAATAACATTGCTCTCGTGTTCTTTTTGCCTTGTAATTGATAGCTCTAGGCCATTGATATCCAACCAGAGGGGCAGAGTAGCTGGTTTTAGGCTAAAGTCCTTGTGTACTATAACGATCGCGGATGAGAGCGATTTAGAGACAGTCTCGGCTCTCCTCCAAGCAGCTGATACCATCGATAGCACAACAAGGAGCACGAAATGAATTGCATGGAGGGCAATTAAACTATGCATTTATATTTGATATAGCACGTCTTGTGCTGTGAATTAAACGTGCTTCTATGCAGCGTTGCAGATTATGGTATTTGGCATATGATCAAGAATGCTTGAGAATGTGAATGTGTTTTTTAAATCACTCCCGTTTTTGATGCAAAAATGCATTCAACAAGCTCATTCAGAAGCTATTTTTTATCCCTTTTTAATAGCGCTTTCGTAAAAGCATGAGTAGCCCTTTGCACTGTGGTACCATTCATTCAGACGCTTCAATACACTGTTTATGTTCATTAGCCATAAAGCTAATAATAACTTGCTTTATTTTAACTAGTCTATTACAACTAATTTGTATTCACAATTATTCTCAGTTACAAAGCAGATGTCTTTAGTTATGTTATAACCAATGAGTTAAGTAGCAGAGGTTGCAGGCAATTTTGAGCAATCAAACCCGATTTAACATTTGTTATGTTTGTGTTTATGTTTTCAGGCACAATAGCTGGGAGCCAGAAGATAATATATTAGACCCTCGGTTACTGGCAGCTTTCCACAAAAGGTGTGTGTGTGTGTGTGTGTGTGTGTGTGTGTGTGTGTGTGTGTGTGTGTGTGTGTGTGTGTGTGTGTGTGTGTGTGTGTGTGTGTGTGTGTGTGTGTGTGTGTGTGTGTGTGTTTCAGCAGGGTCATTAATGTTATTTTGCCAAAGACCCAGTGTTAAAGAAGTTATTCAAGCCATCATATAAACTTCTGTCATTACAGCTAATAACATTTGTAAATACTTTAATACTCAACCTTTGATGCAAGTGTGTTCCAGACGTGCAAAACTTTCAGTAACCAATATACCTGTATGTGTTTATTTACAAAACTACAGACCTAGTGTTTAATATACACAATGCCTAAAATTGTATTTTGTTTCTTGGTCAATGCACCAAAACAAATATCTTGTTTGTTAATGTTGTCCGGATTCTGGTTGGGATGTCTGTCTTTAGGGAGCAGGAGAGGGAGCTGCTGTTCCAAAAGAAAGGCAAGAGACCCAGGGGCCGCCCACGAAAAATATTGGTAAGCCCTCACTCCTCAGAGAGTCTGTTTATACTGTATTGACATAAATGTAATAACTAGCTACTAAATAAGTTTGGCAGGATAGTGTAGAGAATGGTGTGTTAACTCCCAGCCTGAAAGGTACTGGGTCGAGACCAATCCCAAACGTCTACAGGCTAACCTGTAGGCATCCTTGAGCAAGATACTCAACCCCCTACTTGCTTCTTAATCACATCTGAATTCACTTTGGACAGGTAGCTTTGGTAAAAGTTAATATATAGTAACACTAGTAAATCAAAGTAACACCACTGGTCTAATGTTGTCGGCCCCCATGTACTAAGAGTACCGTGAATGAACATCCAACCTGTTGTGTTGCCAGGAAACCGCACCTTCAGCCAAAGACAGCCCCACCTCCTCGTCCCCCTCCTCCGGCCTCTCCTCGTCCGCCTCCTCGTCTTCCTCCGAGGACGACGACGATGAAGACGACCACGCCAAGAAGGCCAAGCCGGGCCCCCGGCCCCTCCACCCGGGCCCCCAGAAGCGGCCGCAGATCCTCCTGGCCAAACCTGACCCTGTCCCGAAGAAGCGCGGGAGGAAGCCCCTGCACCCTGATCTACGGGCTCTGCGGCAGGCCAAGGGCAGGCCGTCTCCCTCCCCCCCACCCCCTCCTCCTCCGCCACCTCCCCCTCCGGCCACCGCTCCTCCACTGCGCCAGCAGCCGCAGGCCCTCAGGCCCCACCGGGACGGCCCTAGGGAGGAGTCCAGGTCAGGGGTGAAGAAGCCCCTCCAGCCGGCCAGCTTCACCTACACGGGGCTGAGCCGGGGGTCCCGGGAGTTGGCCCCCCCGGGCTCCCAGGGCCCCGCCGGCTCCTTCACCCAGTCGGCCTCCTCCAAGCCGGCCTCCCTCAACTCCATGTGGGCGAACCGCTCCCTGTCCAACTCCTCCACCTTCCACAACAAAGCCGCCGCCTCCGCCCACGGCAAGAGCTCGTCGGACCTGAAGCGCTCCCTGTCGGACACGGGCAGCGGCCGGGGCGAGGGGCTCAAGACGTGCCCCCCGGCCTTGAAACATCAGGTGGGAGGCGCGGAGGTACCCGGCCTCCACGGAAGCTCCAAGCACTCGGGCGGCTTCGGGAGAACCCAGGGAGGCGTCGGGGGCTCCTCCTCTCAGCGCTCCCTCCTGGGCCAGAGGAGACAGGAGGGAGTGGCGGGCCAGCATCAGCACAACTCCTCCCCCTCCTCCGTCACCTCCAAGCTTACGGCCGCCTCCCCCGCTCCTCCCGCCTCCTCCCTCTCGGCGCGGGACAGAGTCACCCAGGCCCTCAGCCTGCGGGCGCTCAACCTGCAGAGCGTGGCCAAGCATGGCAACGGCCATCTCCACGGCAACAACGACACTAGCAGTGGCGCCGGCGCCGGAGGCCACGCCGCCTCCCGGTCGAGTCTGAGGAGCAGCTCCGGTCCCGTCGGGAAGGGTGGAGAAAGAGCCAAAGAGACACGCACCTCCTCCTCCTCTGCGGCGGCCTCGGGTCAGTTCTCCAGTCCGCCAGCAGGGGGAGCCGCCGCGGAGCAGGGCAGCCGTGTGAGGGGCAAAGAGGCGGGGGCGGAGATCGGAAGGGACGCCAAGGGTGCAGGCGGTCACCCGGGGAGGTCCAACAGCCGGCTGGAGAAGGGGAGCGGGGGGGGAGGCGGCGGCGCGGGTGCAGGGGGAAGCGGCGGGCGGCAGGAGGACAGGAAACACGGCGGCCAGAGCCAGACGCTGAAGGAGCTGAGCACGGGGGACTCGGACGAGAGCAGCAGCAGCAGCGGGGGCAGCGGCAGCGAGTCGGAGCGCAGCGGCGGCGGCGGCGGAGGCGACGATGGCGGCGGCGCCTTCCTGTATCCCGGCAACCGGCCCAGCCTCGGGGAGGTGGTGGCGTCGGCGGGGCTGGACGGCGAGACGGACTGGCGGCCCGCCCGGACCCTCCTGGAACACGTGTTCGTCACGGACGTCACGGCCAACTTCATCACCGTCACTGTCAAGGAGTCGCCCACCAGCGTGGGGTTCTTCAACGCCAGGAAGCACTGAGGTTCCGCCGTCGCCGTCGCCGGGGGTAACCACTTCGTTGACCCCGCCCCGACACACCGCCCAGCATATCGTTCGGTACATCAGTGGTGCTTTGTTCCCCCCCCTCCCCCCTCCCTGCGTATACAAAGTTGTTTGGGTGCTTCGAGATATGTGCCATCTCTGAACTCCATGGGCAGGGGCACCGATGAAGAGATTAATGCCAGATTAAAATGGCGGCAGAGCGTACGATCCGCCACTTTTCAATACGGTGACAGTGTTTTGAGTGGTCGAACAGACTAAGGAGCGTGGCTTTAGCTGGGGGTGAGCATGCAAATGAAAAAGTGAAGTTGTACACACATACAGACACACCCACCCACACTTATTCAGTTCTCATTGGACCAAAGGTGTCAAGAATGTGAATATTTTAAGTTTCAATTTTTTTACTCACAGTATTCCTTGCACTACCACGGTGTAAATCTTAAGTTATGTATTGATTTCTTTCATCTAAAAAAAACATTTTATTATGGATATTTTTACTCTTACAATTTTATACCATTGTAATACAATCGTACTCATTTTCAATTATGATACTATCCTAGGGGTGAGATGTTAAATTGTTTAATTTATATTTGTAAATATGTTCTTTTTTTGTGTTATCTCGTCTATCTGGTGCTTTTATGGCTTATTAGCTTCAGATACTCGTAGCCTGTGTGCCTCCCTGCTATTTTGAAGGTATTTGGAATAAACTATGATTACTTATTTAATGTGGTTGTTGTTGCTAAATCGCCGACTGTCTCTTTGGAGACTCAAGTCAAGAAGACCGCGGGCCATGAAGTCCATCTTACAAATCTACCAGCTGGTGTCGCTGTCACATAATAAAATAAACAAGCACGTCCATATTCGATAATTGGACGAAGATGAGTAGAGCGAGTGTCAAATGCCGTGCTTTGATATTACGTTCTTCACATTTTATTAATGAGAGAAATATGCTAATATTTAAAGAGCGGGTGGTAGGCTAATGTGCAATTTTAAACTTGGTTGGTACAGTCGAGTGGATTGGGTTTGATCCAGGATTAAATACAGGCGGAGCAGGTGACTGTGCATGTGTCAGGAAGATAGAAATATAAGGTAGAAGGACGCTTCCTGTTAGCAGAAAGTTCTTGGCTTAGGCTCATACATTTTCCTAAATTGTTATCGTTTTATACGGTCGCTTATTTAGGCCTAGTTAAAAAATAAAATACATTGTAATGACATGTTATACTTTTGAGCAATATGGTCGGTGTGAGTCGTGTGACAATCGAATGGAATCTGGCAAGGCGCGTCGCACAAATGCAATATTCAAAGTAAAGTAGCCTACACGTAAAAATGTACCTCCCATACAGACATTTAACGAAATATATAATAGGCCTATTGTACTGAATCTTGGCCTGTATAAAACGAACCACATGCCTCAAGACAAACCACCTGTAACAACACATAGACCTACCTACTCGTGAAATACTCATGCACAAGCAACAGTAAGCCCCCCCCACACACACACACACACACGCACACGCACACAGCACACACAGCACACTAAACAAAGCAACACATTACGCAATGCCATACGGGTCGGGGGAACTCGCGGTTACGAGGTCGGCGTGGTTTAGCGACAGTGTGCGCCGCTGAGAGGTGTGCGACGTGCGTGCAGCCGTGTGTGTTTGCGTGTGACTGACAGCATCTATCATTCCACAAAGCTGCAGATTCAGTGATTTATGTTCATGGCTCGTTCGGAGAGGTGGAATTTTCCCAAAATAAGTTTGTGTAAACAGGGCCGCGACAGAGGGGGAGCTCAGAACACGCCGGTATGCATAAACAGTTTCAACAGTGTGGGCTAGTGTAATCCCCCCCCCCCCCCCCCCCCCCCTCACCTCTCCCTCTCCACGTTCAGCTCGCTCTCCCGCGCACATACACGCGTCGCGGCGGACAGTACACAGTACAGTAAGACGTTGAGACAGCCTCTTGGAGGCAGACAAATATACATTGACGGAGGGAAACACTGTGCACAGACCTGGTCTCTCTCTCTCTCTCTCTCTCTCTCTCTCTCTCTCTCTCTCTCTCTCTCTCTCTCTCGAATTTGCATCTGTCTCTTGCCATTCACTCACTTTCTCTCTCTCTCGCTTACTGCTTCTGTCTGTCACTCTTTCCCCATGTGTACACACAAACCCACGCACGCACACACACGGACAGCCTTGGGATTACCTAACAGAAGGTCTGTCTGCATCTGTCTGGGCTGCCGACACTGTCTTGGCACAGACACCATAATACACACACACACACGCACGCACGCACGCACGCACGCACGCACACACACACACACACACACACACACACACACACACACACACACACACACACACACACACACACACACACACACACACACACACACACACACACACACACACATAGGTACACACACCAGGCTGTTATCAATCGTCCTTTACAGTGCAGCACCAATACCTGTCATAAAAGCACATACACGCACAAACGGGAACACACCGACACAGACACACAAACACACACAAACAGATTGAGGCACGGTCAAACGCACACACTATATGTTCAAGCTGTGTTTTAATGGACATCCTGCTTGTTTGATGCAGAGCTAAGTGACAGGGAGTTCTCCCCCGGGACGCTGGTGGGCTGTTGAGGAGCGTGTCTGTGACGGTCACACACCACATCGCCAGGCTATCGCTCCATCTGGACCATGGGCCGGAGTCAACAACACACACAATCACGGACACACACATCCACACACAAACACAACACATACCTAGGCTACACACATACATGCTCTTGCAAATACAACCAGATATATTAACACATACATAGGAATACCAACCCAAACACACACACACACACAAACACACACACACAAACACATTGAGGTTCACTCATGTATATATTACGTTACAATTATACATATGCACAAAGTAAGCCAGACACACACACACAGATATATATATATTTTTTTTTATAAGTGTGTGTGTGTCCCTCTATTAGCCTTCACAGGTATTCATTAGAAATAATCCTCGAAGCAGCCACCGATGACCACTGAAGAGCATCCTTGAGATGTTTGGACAGAGATTTAGGTCTGTAGTGTGCCTGGATCACTTAGACATGCAGGCACTTCCAACATCCCACCACAACACTGCATGAATCACTCAGAGGGAGGTTTCCTTACAAACGCTCCTACAAACGCTTTCAATGTCTTTCGCACCGAAATCCAAGAACCTAACCATGAGGATTGAGAATGATTGTCGTTTAGTTTCCATTTGTTTTTATTCATAGTTAACAGGTAATAATATAGCAGTTAGTTTGGTATAACATTCACTTTGTAACACATTGTCTTTAGCTCCTTGTGCTATAGTATTTATGAATAAAAAGAAAAAAATAATCAAATAGCTCGACAGCATCTACATGCAACAATTCCATCTCTCCCTTTGTCCCAACCCTCTGCCACCAGAGAAAGTTATTTCATATTGACATTGCAGGCTGGAAAGCGGTGTTTTAAAATAAAGTGTCAACTAGCCTCCATTTCGACAGAGGGCTGGTGGTGGTTCCCCTGTCTGGCGGTCAATCCCAGACCAGACACCAGACGCAGGGTAGGAGACCACAAAGCATCACACAGAGACAAACAGGATCTTCTTGTGTGGAAGATTGACTGCCTTCTGTATATGTATGAAGTGTGAGAGTGCATGGGGTTTGGTGACTGTGTGTATGGAGTGTGAGTGTGTGTATTGGGAAAGCACTAGTGGTGGGTGTAAATGTCTCTCTACACAAAGAGTGTAGAGTGTTTGACTTGCATGTACACAAGTGCGTGTGTGTGTGTGTGCGTATGCGTATGCATATGTGTGTGTTTGTATGTGTGTGTGCGTGCGTGCGTGCCTGCGTGCATGTATGCGTGTGCGTGCTTGCGCATGCGTGCGTGTGTGTGTTTCTATCTGGCGGCAGGATGGCCAGGGCGTCGGGAGGTAGGGATGCAGACTGTCTCCTCACACCCAGGTGAGAGTGCTGGAACGCCTGGGTGACTTCCCCCCAGCGGACCCCCAAGAGCCCCAGATCTCTGTCACCCCCACCCTTCCAGACTACCACCTGAAATTCCAGGACCCGTCAAATGTCTTTGGTTGGAGACAGTTGGAGCCATGCTGTGCGTGTTTGTGTGTGTGTGTGTGTGTGTGTGTGTGTGTGTGTGTGTGTGTGTGTGTGTGTGTGTGTGTGTGTGTGTGTGTGTGTGTGTGTGTGTGTGTGTGTGTGTGTGTGTGTGTGTCTGCGTGTGTGCGCGTGTGTGTGAACTGATGGAAGGGTTGAGTCAGTGTCTCCATATAAACACTATTCCAGTAGATCGTTTCTCGAGATTCATACTTCCCCACCCTCCACACACATACATACACATGCACGTCCACACACACACACACACACACACACACATTCCAGGGCCATGATCGCATCACACAACCACAATTAGGGGTGATTGGTCAACGCAGGGCTGAAAGACAGAGACATGACACAACAAATGCAAAAGTAGCAAGAGGAGGAATTGCTGCAATTGCATTGTGGGTGAGGGTTGGGTCGGAGCAACTGGTTGTAAAACCCAACCCATCCCTTTTTGGCAGATTCAAACTATGCGGCGTACGCTTTGACTATGCTATACAGCTCGAATGCTTGCTTCGCTTTTCATGTTTAAATACGTTGACTAAACCGGATTAAACGTGGTTATATTTACATATGTGCTGATAGCATAGCTACATATGTGGTGATAGCACAGCGAACATGCTGAGCATGCACGCGCTGTGCTATGAGGTTCTAAGCCTTAATATTCTATGAAATGCAATGCTGTTTGGCCTTATGTGGTACTAGGCTATGTAAAGCAATGCTACGTGATGCTATGCTACATGAGCCTTGGCCACACGGTCATTTCTATTCCTGCTATTCTACGAGAAACTTTGCTATACTACGTGTAGCACTATGCTACTTAATGAAATGCTACACAATACCATTCAACCTTTATTTGAATGGTCTCCAACCCACTTCAGAAATCATCAAAATCAGACCAGAGTACAGCTCCAAATCGTCTTGACCCATGTACCGTGAATAATAAACACGCAGCATGCAGCAGTCTTGGCAAAGGTATACTGCTACAAATGCTATGCACGCTTTAGCATAACCCCTCCCCCCGGTACGGTCTAGCCCCCCTGTTGCCAACTCCACTCAAACTGAACGCTTTCCCATGCATCCAACCCAGAGGGTAATCATCCTGTTAGCCCAGAGCAGGGATGAGGGTCACCCAGAGACGTGGACTTCCAGGATGGGACTGCTGGGAAGCAGCTGACCTCCCCGGGATCAGGAGCCCCCTCCTGGGTTTCTAATATATAATATATTCACATCCATGCCAGCATAATGCAAGTAATGTGGACCATTAGGAGCCAGGCAGCGGTCAAAGACATTGGGCTAATGCTGTCAGACATTGACGTTTCGTATATAGGCCCATGTGTACTCTGCAGATATATAGGGAGACATTCCCACACACCCGCACCACGCACGCTCATACACACACACAAACACACGCACACACACACACACACACACACACACACACGCATACCCACACCCACACACACACACACACACACACACACACACACACACACACACACACACACACACACTAATATGAAAATGAGTCCCTATGGTACACTGTATATCTATTCCTTCTATTGAAAGATTACAGTCCATATACATCTGCCAAAGGAGTGTGGTTGCGTGGTTGCGTGTTTGCGTGTAGTTATGTTTGCTTTGTCCGTGCTATATCTCACCAGTCCCTCCCTTTGACAGTTTTCCTCATAGATCAATCAATTCTGCTTGGAGCCATGTTTTAGTGTTTGTGTGTGCATGTGTGCGTGTGTGTGTGTGTGTGTGTGTGTGTGTGTGTGTGTGTGTGTGTGTGTGTGTGTGTGTGTGTGTGTGTGTGTGTGTGTGTGTGTGTGTGTGTGTGTGTGTGTACGTGTAGATTTGGCATACATTCATGCAGAAAAATATGTTTTATAGGTGTGTGTTTGCGGGCCTGCCTAATAGAGGTGCATGATTGCTTGCTTGCGTTCTTGGGTGCATGGTATTGTGTGTGTGGGTGTGGGTATCTTCTAAAGATGGGGCAGTGATGTCAACAATAACTCTAATGGTCGAACACATTTAAAACACATTGGGTCTCACTGGCGGGCTATAAACCAAGCACAGCACGACACAGCACAACAGTGTCTGACTAACCTTATTCTCTTGAACATAGTCAGACTTCAAGCTTGGCGACCAAAATAACTGTTTACAACAACAGTGTCTCCTTTTTTGTCGACCGAGCATCGGCTGAATAGTTTCATGTTGACCATTTGAGTGGAAAGTAATTTTACTGGAGAACTGTACTTTCGTAAACAGTGAGACTCACACCCAAAAAGAGACTCTCTTTTTGGGTGTGAGTCTCACTCTCACACACCAAACGTGACTAACATTATAAATCACATTCAAATTTCATAACAAACTACATTTAGTATTTTATTTACCGAATAGGATCAGAGGCATATAGATGGGTCTACATTTGAATTGAAATATGCTTATTGACGTCAGACTTGTCTTTTCAGTTGGAAACTCACTTAGGTAATAATCCAGTAGAAGAACATTACATATAAGACAGCTCTATAGGTCTCTATTCAGCATGAGGCAGTGCTGTTCACCTCCAGCATGTGCTCCAGGTAAAGTGTCTCCCTTTAGCTCATACGATTTATTTTACACAAAACCAAATTCCTACTAAAAATAAAACCAGTGTACGAGCTCAGCAGCTGGGCCAACATCTATTCCACTAGACTGTACCTTCTGTGACACACGCATGCACACACACACCTTCAACACACACAGACACACACGCACACACCACAAACACACACACACACACACACACACGCACACACACACACACGCACACACACACACGCACACACACACACACGCACACACACACACGCACAAACACACACGCACACACACACACGCCCAGACACACACGCCCAGACACCGAACAGACTCCAAACCATACACTGCTTCGCTTCATGAAACTGCTCGATGAAAGCTTGTTTCTGGACATTTTTACTAATTCGATGCTATGTATATTTTACTGTTAAAGTAGTTATTTTTTGGGGAGGGGGGCAGGTGAAGGAGATTAATTGAATTAGCTGTGCAACCGCCCGGCTCAGAGCCGCGTCTTGTTTTTCTACGCATGTCAGCGTGCTTAGCGTGCGTGTCGTTTAGGAGGTGTTGAAAGCGCGGACACACCTCTAAATAGCCCCTCCAACCTCCCCAACCCACCCCACCACACAACCCAACGGGTCGCAGCGAAGCCCCCTCCTCCGACCCCCCCCCCCCCCCCTCACTGGGCTCGCTGAGCACTCTTTCAACATGGCTGTTTCCTGACGAAGGTAGCAACTAAAGCCTCCCGCTTCGAGAACGTGGACAGAATCAAAAGAGGACGGTAATTGGGAGTGACTGAGTGCTTGGGCCCAGTCGTTGGCTCCAGTCATGATGGAAACTATGCTTGTTGTGACGAAACGCTGCAGCAGACTCCAACATCGACCAACGGCGCACGCGTTGGTCGCCACCTTGACGTCCCTTGTCAAGACCCGAATGCTGCTGTAGACTACAAGAGCCTTAACAGGCTTACACCGGTTTGACTTAAATTATAATTTGTCACACAAACCAGTACCTCATAAAGAAAAGTATAACTGCAACTGTTGGCCAGACTATAACACAAGTGGTGGACCAAAAGCTATGTATACATTTGTTATCTATCAATAGTTAGACAGCTGAACTAAATGTGTTCACAGTTACACCCACACATATTTAACCATAGACAATTCATTGTCTATGGTCTACAGCCAAAATATGATCTTAAAGATGAAAATAGGATGTGATTCTTGCTCCCTCGTAGTTTTTTTTATGTATAGAAAGATGCGGGACAGTGTAGCTTATCTTTTTTAAATCAAGCATGCATCTATGCAGTTGCACACTGTAAGTATACTTAATTAATGTTAGTGGACCGACAGCTAGCCTTCTCCCAGTGCTACAGATACAGAAATAGATTACTCAACTGATCCAAGAGGCAAGCATTTGAGCTGCTCAGATCAGACAGGAAACATCAAAGTAAATCGAATAGAATAAACACAACTAGCAATACAAACACTATATACAGCATAAAGAGCCTACACTACAACTAAAGCATGTGTTGGTGTTTCCCTTCCACCTGTTTGATGCCAGCTACGGCAGCAGGACAGCCATTGAGAGAGAGAGAGGAGAGAGAGAGACATAGACAGAGACAGAGCGAGGTAAAGAGGTAGCGCAAGGGTCTTTGGGCAGGGGGATTAATAGTTAATGACCTCCATTTTCAGATTCTTAGCTTTAAGCTGCACGGCGCCTGACATACATACTGGGCACACGTCACATGTAGAAACATTCTTGTTTGCCCAAAGAGAGAGCAAGAGAGAGCAAGAGAGAGCGAGAGAGAGAGAGAGAGAGAGAGAGAGAGAGAGAGAGAGAGAGAGAGAGAGAGAGGTGCGTATGAGAGACACTGCATGCACATATTCAGTTTGACTGGGCACAAATAGCTCTAGCTAACTGACAAAAGATGATACATGCACACAAAACACACACACACACACACACACAAACACACACATGCATACACTCTCTCACACACACACACACACACACACACACACACACACACACACACACACACACACACACACACACACACACACACACACACACACACACACACACACACAGAGTCTCCGAGCACTCCATAATAGAGAGGTACAGGGCATCTCAAGGCTGAGAACGAGAGGTTTTAATTGGGCTCTTCAAAGCTTCCAGGATCTGCTCGTCACTCTCCTTGTGTGCTCCACAGGCATGGCAGACATCTCATTGAAGTGAAACCTCCCAAGTTCTAGCCCTGTCCTTGAGTTTCAGGTCCAAAGTACATTAATGACGGTTTGGAGCCAAGATGGCCTCTCTGTTGGCTCTTCTGCACGATAAGGAAGATGTTGGCGACTGGCCTCATGAGGTAACGAAGCGCTGACACGCATGTTCAGCTGAGATGGAAGGTTGGAAGAGGCAGAAATATGCTTAATTGGGAGGGTTTATTAACCGCCATAAATAAAGATAACGAAGAGGAAGGACCCGCAGTCGACAAGCACAAGACTTAAATCACAAGCTTGTAAGACCAAAATAGACCAAAATACCAACATATGATTGCTGCTTGGAATGAGGGTTATGAACCATGAAGATCACGTGGGAAGTTGGAACAGAAATAAGTAGCAGTCACTTATTATAAAATGTTATTAGTATGAGTTCACTTCTTACAACATAGATATTTCAGGCTAGAGCCCTTTTTTGTTACGAAGAATAGGGGATCAGGATATCAAGTGATTAAGGGTGTTTGACTCCAATCTACTTGTGGATACCCTTTGGCAAGAAGCACAACTTGTACCTGCAGGAGAGGTGGAGAGGAGATGAGGAAGACCGAAGAGGAGAGAGGAGTAGAGGGGTGGAGGAGAGGTGGAGAGAGAGGTGAAGATGAGGAGAACGGTGGAGAGGAAAGGTGGAGGAGAGATGAAGAGAGATGAAGAAGAGGAGGAGAGTGGTTGAGAGGAGTGGTGTAGAGGAGGAGGAGGAGACGAGAAGGGGAGAGGGATGGAGGGGAGGTAGTGACGGTGCTGTGCTGTGGGTTGTGGGGCAGGCTGGCTGGTGGGTGCTCTTGGGTTTCAAACGGATTCTTATCAAACACACGGGGGACAGGTATGTGGGCTGAGGTCAAGCCTGGCTTTGATGTCTCTCGCTCGCTCTCCTGCGCTCTCTCTCTCTCCTTCTCTCTCTCTCTCTCTCTTTCTCCCTACTGAGGTGAAATTGTCCTCATGAAACCCTGTGTCTTCAAACAAGCAAACAGACATATAAAGGAACAAATTGTCCCGAAACATTATAGTATAGTAAGAATGTAACCTTTTGTGTGTTTGTGTGTGTGTGTGTGTGTGTGTGTGTGTGTGTGTGTGTGTGTGTGTGTGTGTGTGTGTGTGTGTTTGTGTTTTGTGATAGCTTAGGTGACAGTACACACCCATAGCATAGTGTATCCTAGCTTACTGTAACCGCAGCATAGTGTAGCATTTATTATAATGTAAATGCTATAATGTAAATGTACAGTACCGAATAAGCAGTGATAAGATTTGACACATTTGGAATTGGAATTCAACAACTCAGAGACCCCGAACAATAACACAATCAATTATAAAACACAGCCACACTTAAGTCGAGTTGCGGTCGAGTGTGACTGGAACTAAACTCTCCAGCCCACAGTAGCAGAAACACAGCCCCTGGCTGTTAACCTCCAGCAGATAGCCTCTGGCCCACAGCTCAACGAGAGAGAGAGAGAGAGAGAGAGAGAGAGAGAGAGAGAGAGAGAGAGAGAGAGAGAGAGAGAGAGAGAGAGAGAGAGAGAGAGAGAGAGAGAGAGAGTGAGAGAGAGGGGGGGGGGGGCCTCAGGGGACCACATAGGAGATGCTGCTGAAGCCATGTTCGGGGTCAAACTAGTGGGGTTTGTTTACAGGGAGAGAGACGCGCTCAGAGTCTCTGGTAGTTAACCCTTAGCCTCTGACAGACACACACGCACACACATATCCACACATATACACTGAGACACGGGTACGCCAAAACACACACACACACACACACACACACACGCACACGCAAGGAGACACGCACACACACACACACACACACACACACACACACACACACACACACACACACACACACACACACACACACACACACACACACACACACACACACACGCACCAATACACGGACATGCTAATCAAGCCGATTGCTGTTGTGTGCCATATTTATATTAATCTCTGCTCTGCGGCAGTGAGAGAGAGAGAGTGAGAGAGTGTGAGAGCGAGAGAGAGAGAGAGAGAGAGAGAGAGAGAGAGAGAGAGAGAGAGAGAGAGAGAGAGAGAGAGAGAGAGAGAGAGAGAGAGAGAGAGAGAGCAAGAGAGAGAGAACATTGTGGGACCGGGGGAGAGAGAGGGGGCGAGTGACACACCTAATGGCTACACATTAAGCCCTTCCTGCAGGCAGCGTTCAGAATGTTCCACTCTCTATCAGATCTGGAACACGCAGGAGGAGAATTCTGTGTGTCTGTGTGTGGGTGCGTGTGTGTGTGAATGGTGTGTGTATCTAGATTTTTGCAAGCGCCTGTGTCTGTGTGTGTGTGTGTGTGTTTGCGTGCGAATGCTTGTGTATGCGCATGTGTGTGTGCATGTGTGTCTTTGTCTGCGCACACGTGTGTGTGTTTGTGTGTGTGTGTCTGCGTTTGTGTGCACGTTTGTGTGTGACGTGTGTGTGATATGTATCTGTGTGGGTGCGTGCCTGCGCAGGTATGCATGAGGTATACAGAGGCAGGCTGGAGCTGAGGATCACCCACCCAGGTGAGGGTTGGTGGGAGCGGTCAGGCTGTGGGTGCATATTGAATGGTTCAAGGGCGTGTGTGGGAGGGGGGTGTGGCTGCAGGTCCAGGGCGGGGCCGGTCGTCACCTGACCAATGGGCATCTGAATTGGAATGAAAAGGGACATGTAATTATGTACAAAAGGTATGAATCATTAAAGCAAAATACAAAATTGTATTATTATACCAGATTATTAAACATAATTTATTTATTTTTTTTGACTGAAAGTTCGATTTTCTATATAGGACCATGGAATGAAGAGCTTGCATATGGAAAAATTGGGATTTATGCGTGGTGTCGTCCATTTATAATCATATTGAAACGCGAAGGCCCCAACACAATGACGATGTCACACAATGATGTGTCCTCTCCTGTTCTCCCAACCTTGACTGTCCACATGGAGGATGACCAGGTATTTGCTTTTAAACTTACATTTAGTGACGTGCAATTAGGATGGCTATGCTTGGGATTGGGAGTTATCATAAGCACTGGGGACATTATAAATATGAAGGTGAGTGACACATTCAGGACAAAAGCAAACGCGGGCCGTGGTGGGTCATTTGAGTGGTTTTATTGTAAAGTCAAGACTAGACTACATGAAGAATAAATACAGACACATCATCTTAGTCACATGGTTGGCCGTCCATTTTTCCCTGTGTGTGTGTGTGTGTGTGTGTGTGTGTGTGTGTGTGTGTGTGTGTGTGTGTGTGTGTGTGTGTGTGTGTGTGTGTGTGTGTGTGTGTGTGTGTGTGTGTGTGTGGATATTTGCATTCAAAACGCCTCCAGAATATTTGATTTTATCTATATTATTCGATATTACCTGGGCACTTTATAGCGTTGAAATATTTCAGTATTTTGTTATGTATGAGTTTCCTCCGTTTTGTAATACATTTGTATAAATTGTATCAAATCACATGTATAAATCAAGTTAATCTGGGGTAAATACTACTCATTCTGCAGTGAGATTATTCTATTTCCTCTCAGAATGGAAAATAGCTCAGAGTCCTTCACAAAACAGCACTTCATTCCTCGCAAGGCGAAGTTCAGTATAAATATACAAAAACAACAAAACAACCAACAAGCGAGATACACAAAACAACAAATACAGTAGAAATGATTATATTAATAATACTGACCATTTATACAAAGTTTTTTTTTATCATAAAATAAAATGGTACAACATGTACATCAAATATACATTCTTACACTTTGGACAGTGCATATAAAAATAGCAATACAATACACTATGACTTCTAGAACTTTGAGAAAAAAAGAATTGTCCAAAAGTCACTGTGTCAGTTTGGACAGGAGCATTTGCACTCCGATATGACGGGGTACTGCACGGGTATCCAGGCGCACTTCGGCCCACCCTTTCTCTGCATGCACCGCCATCGTAGGATGGTAAAATGCGCCGATTTGGCAGGTTTGCAAACCATCCCTTCGGGCACCGAACAAGAGCGCTTATTGTTGCAGCTGCCCTCCTTCACGTAGCGCGGCCAGAAGCGGTGGCCCAGGTCGTGCCACGCGTAAACCACCGGGCAGGACGCGTAGGACCAGAGCCACAGTTGCAGCCTTCTCCGCAGCTTTTTGCTGGGCTTCTGTTTCTTCCCGTGCTGGATCTCGAACTCCATGGCCTTGATCTCCTTGGGCATCAGCCCGGTGGGCTTCTGCTGCAGCCGCGTCCCCTCCGAGTCGCTGGTGTCCTCGTTGCCCACGTATCGGTCCTCCAGCGGGGCGACGGACATGAAAAGGGGGTCGAAATGACTGCCCAGGATACTTCGCAGCTCCGTTTCGTTCAAATCTTTCTCCTTAGGGTCCAGCTCAGGGTCCCGATCCTCTTTAATCCCCACCAAGGGAAGCGTGTCGCTCGGAATGGGACGCAGGAGATAGTAGTGCTGGCACATGCCCTCCTCTATCCTGAAGCCCAGCGAGAGTACCAGCATGTACACAGCCAAGAAACAGTACGAGTTATCCATCGCCTCGATGTCGGGTCCCAAGTGATGAGTATGCCCACTGGTATGGTTTCAGGTATCCTAGGTCCTTCTCGTTTTCGCCTCGGGTGTGGTGCTTAAAAGTGTTTTTTTTTTTTATTTGGAATCAAAATGATAACAGAGAGCGCGCAAAGACGCACTCCAAAATCCTCGGTGCGCAAAAACGCAGTGATGCTCCCCAAAAAACTTCTCAGAAAGTTTCAAATCGCTGCTGGCGGATTACCATAGCAACGCTCAAGTGAGGGAGAGTCAAGTTGATGTTGAGGTTTTCACTTAGAGCAGAAATGTCCTTGCGTTTCTGTTTCCCAGTCCATGACCTGCCTCCCTTGAGAGAGAAAGTAGTCCTCCTCGGCGATGCACTCACAAACGCTCCAATCTTGCGGGACGTCGGCATCAGAGGTGGGATCTGACGGGGGATGATCTTTCCTCCGGGACTCCTACTGCGCGCGTCGCGGTCAGCGTCAAAGAGCGACGGGAGCGCAGCGACGTGTGATGGTTAGTTACCGTCCTCATGTTTCCCTGACAGACCGCCACGGTGCGCTGCTGTCCGGGTCCCTCCCTCACGGCAAATTGGGGGCGCCTCTAAGCGGACCCAAATAATAATAAAAAAAATACACTGATGTAATTCCGGTGATTTCTCTCTCTCTCTCTCGCTCTCTCCCCCTTCTGACACATATCTCCTCACAGAAGCACGCACGACACACACGCGCGCACACACACACACACACACACACACACACACACACACACACACACACACACACACACACACACACACACACACACACACACACACACACACACACACACACACACACACAAACCTTATATAGCCTACTACTTAAATCCAGTCACAGGTAAGCCATCCTAAACACGACAGCGCGGTCCGGACCGGTACTCGGAAAGTGCGCAGGGTATTGAAGTGCGCGTCATTTCCCGCCGCTGGCTAATTGGTGATCTCTGATCAGTGATTTGATCACTGAGTCGTAAATCACGGCCGGGTTCTGGTCCAGCTGCGGAGGTGAGCGCCTCTCCTGCTCTCCGGGACAGACGCGCTGCCAGGGAGGTTTTTACGAGGGCGCCGATCCCCAACACGCCTGGTGCCAGAGTTATGTCTGTTGTATAACTCTCTCTCTGGCTAAGATGCTCTCCACGTTTGTTTATCCAGGAGGACCAGGAGGAGGGAGTGGGAGCAGAGGAAAAGTGTGTCTCTTCAAACACAAATATGAGCCGTCTTCAGCGCAATTGTTCTGCTGCATAATTTTCGAAAACACAACGTGTTTTTTTCAAAAGCCTGCTTATTAGAACATTTTGTTTTAGTTGCTTGCAAAAAAGGGTAAACTATCCAAGGGTAAACTATCCAACTATCCGTGCATTTTCAATGGAAACGCGGAGTTGATAAACTAAGCAAAATGACATCAAATGAAAGGTGGATGCAGAGAATCGCAATCCAATCAGTCCCTAAAGCGGTGTGGGAGCTGCAGGCCTCACGGCGACGCGCAGCGCGCCACGAGGCAAACCATCGGAATGTTTGCGCATGTTGTAAAGCTTGAATTATGGGCCAGATAAAAAAACAACTCTTGTCTACGCCGTTAAATACTGCAAATGCCGTCCAGATAAAGGGCCAAGTGTACTCGACTCTACCGCATGAGGACAAGGACAAATAAGCCCTGGTTGCCGGGAACTTTTCTCCCTATTCCGTGCAAGCGTGCGCACCGAAGATCCCGGTCCGGATAAAACATTTAGCCACACACAGCCACGCAACACTCAATCTATGGGGTTACCTATGACCAGTAGGCTAATGGCTTGTATGACTTGTATACTGCACCTCCTTAAAGCAATTAATCAGACTCGTCATAGACTGCAAGGCACAGGCCCGCTCGGTCCAAACAAGCCAGCCTGTGTAGATGCATGTAGACCGATAGCATTCAGTATTGCGTGATTCTTTTTAAAAACGAAAACATTTACTAATTCGGACGTTGCTTATCAACCTAGAGTGAATGGGCAGAGAGATTAAAGCCGCCCTGTGAGGAGTGCTGCATGGAGGAGCACTGCACTCATGTGGAGTTTAAAAGTGAACCAATTAAAATTGAACGAGCGCCTCAGTCGCCGCGGCTACAGTTCCCTTTTGTGCTTAGCCTTTTTTTTTTCTCTCTCTCTCTCTCTCCCCGCTGCCATGGCCCCCTGCCGCTTCCTGTGGCCGTCGTGGTGGTGGTCCGGTGACACGCAGTATTGGGGTAATTTTCTGGGCTGGTGATGTGACGGTGTGTGTGACGGGCGCCGCTAAACTATCTGTCCGCGGCAAGGAAGTGGAGGCAAGAGAGGAGATGCTCAGATAAAACTCGCTCTCACTCTCTCTTTTACTCCTTCCCAATGCTCTCTCTCTCTCTCTCTCTCTCTCTCTCTCTCTCTCTCTCTCTCTCTCTCTCTCTCTCTCTCTCTCTCTCTCTCTCTCTCTGTCTCCCTCTTCCCCCACTTTTCTGCCCTGCCGCTGTCATTCTCACCTTCTCCCTTCCTCCCCCCGCAAACGCACACTCTGTCTGTCTCTCTCTCTCTCCCCCCCCCCCCCTCTCTCTCTCTCTAAAATACCCACTAGGGACACATGTTTGTGCCGTGACGGGCAACAGGGGTCATGCGGCCCGGCTATCATGAAAGCCACAAAGGAGGCCCCGAGGGGCCCATGAGCGCCAGTCAGAGTGGCTACAGGAGAGAGAGAGAGAGAGAGAGAGAGAGAGAGAGAGAGAGAGAGAGAGAGAGAGAGAGAGAGAGAGAGAGAGAGAGAGAGAGAGACAGAGGAAATATAGTCTGCAGCGCTTAGCCCTACACACACGTTAGTATTTCTCTGTTATTCTCTGGTATTACTGGAAACCACATTTTATTTTCAACAGCTATTTAATTGTAAAAAGATAACAAAAGGACGTTGTTGCATAGGTTCACAACACATAGTTAAACATAGGGAATAATTATAGGGCTGGGGCGGAGAAGGGAGGGGGGCATAACAAATGGCAACAGTGGCGAAGTGTTTGCACATTTGTAAGTGTGTGTGTGTGTGTCAGGAATGAGTGTGGATCCACGTGTGTGTGTGTGTGTGTGTGTGTGTGTGTGTGTGTGTGTGTGTGTGTGTGTGTGTGTGTGTGTGTGTGTGTGTGTGTGAGTGTGTGTGTGTGGTGTGTGTGTGTGTGTGTGTATGTGTGTGTGTCTGTTGAATGTACCCCCTCTGTGCAACAAGTCAGTATAGTGAAATAAACACACACGCCCAAACAATGAATTCCATAGTCATTCTATGAATACCTTTTATGATGCTTGGCGAAACTAAAATAAATTCTCATCCAATAATTAAACATAACTGTTAAGTGGATCATGCTCATTGAATGCCCAATTAAATCTATGTTAGGTTTAACATCTTCATACAATACCTAAATGTAGATATTTCCACAAACATCTTACACATCAATTTCAGTATGTGTAGTGCATCATGGGAAAGAAAGGAGCAGTGCTCTAGTACAACCATCTCCATCCAAACAAACACATTCCTGGCCTAGCTAACCTGGGAGTACGACCGCTCTGCGCTCCGATAAAGCCCCGTAATCAATGTGTTGTTGTTGTCCTCCTTTTCTTTTCTCAGGCTCTCAAACATTACGTCATGGTGAGCTCACACAATCACGTTCACTTATCATCAAAAGAAGCGCACGGCCATTACTGTTTTCCCCCAGATTCCAACTGGCTCTCCGTTTGTGTGTGTGTTTGTGTGTAGGTGTGTGTGTGTGTGTGTGTGTGTGTGTGTGTGTGTGTGTGTGTGTGTGTGTGTGTGTGTGTGTGTGTGTGTGTGTGTGCCTGTTCCACCACAGACAGGGATGCACATGTTTTGAATCACATTTTCCTTTGATTTTCCAGAACACGATTGCGATACGGCTGAGCAAAGTAGATCACTGGTATTTTCCAGATTTCCAAGCCGCAACTCATATTCCTAGATCTGCGTGTGTGTGTGTGTGTTTGTGTGTGTATATGTGTATTTGTATGTGTGTGTGTGTGTGTGTGTGTGTGTGTGTGTGTGTATACGTGTGGTCCGATTGTACATGTACAAGGATAGTTTAATCTACATTATAAATCAGTAGGGGCCTCCCAGGATGAGGGGGCCACTAACAGGGGTCCTTTTTTTATTTTGGTCCACGGTGAGATGAAGAAAACGACCCTGTCATTTGTTTGTTTGTGAGTTGAATTCCCTCGACAGCCCGGCGTCTTTGATGCTACGGAGACAACTGGGTAATTTGGAGCGCTCCATTTGCGTGGAAAAGACTTCAAGGTGGCAAATAGGGGTCAGACTGTCGACACAGGGCATGCTCACAAGGAAGCTCTCTCTCTCTCTCTCTCTCTCTCTCTCTCTCTCTCTCTCTCACTCTCTCTCTCTCTCTTTCTCTGTCTCTCTCTCACTCTCTCTCTCTCTCTCTCTCTCACAAGTGACCGATTCCCTGTGATGCTTCATGCTCCTCATTTCTTAGCCCTCCTCCCTCCTCCTCCTCCTCCTCCTCCTCCTCCTCCTCCTCCTCCTCCTCCTCCTTCCTCCTCCTCCAGCCACTCCTTACTTCAGGCTCCAGGTTGACAGCTCCCCTGTCCCCTTTGACCATAGACAGCAGGGGATCTCTTTACGACGTCATGACAACCGGGACCTACCTGCGGAGGTCACCTGAGCCAGGACCCACACACAACATACAAACATGCCAGCAATGTATATATACAGTATATATTCTCAAGGACAAGGAGCTCATAATAATTATTAAGCAGTTATTGCATATTCATATATATTTATACGGCGAGAGAGAGAGAGAGAGAGAGAGAGAGAGAGAGAGAGAGAGAGAGAGAGAGAGAGAGAGAGAGAGAGAAAGAGAGAGAGAGAGAGAGCGAGAGAGAGCGAGAGAGGGGGGGGGGATTACGTATGAATCAGGTTTGCAGAGTGAGAGTACTGAATAATTTAGTAAAATGAGCCAGACGAGACATCCATGGTGACTGCGAGGTAAAAAGCGCAACAGAATTATATATTTTTCACACACACACACACACACACACACACACACACACACACACACACACACACACACACACACACACACACACACACACACACACAAGAGTATTGGCGAAGAAACTGCTTTTGTGATCGAGAAGAGTCAGGGATTTCATCATAAACAATCCAAACATACAGACTGAGTCCAACATAAGGTGGGAGGAGCCGGACAGACCAGAGGGGGATATCAGTGTGTCGGAGTCTCTCGTCAGAATAGATGTGTGGGAACCGGGGAGCAGCAGGGCTTCTGTCAGAAATGGACTGCCACGCAGCACCGGAGACAGGGTGGGGGAGGAGGGGGGGGGATGAGGACAGAGGGGGAGAGAAAGATGGGTAAGAGAGACAGAGTAGGGGGGAGACTGGGAGAGAGGCAGGGAGAGAGGGTGAGAGAGGCAGCGAGAGAGTGAGAGAGGCAGGGAGAGAGAGTGAGAGAGGCAGCGAGAGAGTGAGAGAGGCAGGGAGAAAGATAGGGGCAGAGTGAGAGAGAGAGCATAAGACAGGCAAGGTGCTCTGAGTCTCTCCTTGATTGAAAAAAAAAAAAAAAAAAACCTCTGCATTCATACGGCGGCGAGCCCACGCTCCCCCCCTGTCCCCCTTCACCCCTCCCCAGCACACACCACTCCTGGCGTCTGCGCCAAAAGAGCCTCCGTGTGTGGAGGGAGGGAGAGTGGGGTGTGTGTGTGTGTGTGTGTGTGTGTGGGGGGGGGGGGGCAGCCATGGGCAGCCACCCTTGTGGCTTGGAAAGCCTCGCTACACCAAATATGCTGGGAGCGTACACCAGAGGGCGAAGACCAGCGTCCAAACCCCCCACCCCCACCCCTCGCCAGCAGGCGGTGTGAGATTCCAGTCGGTTTGACACCCGCCCACATGGTCGGGTGGACGGCGACCCCCCCCCCCCCCCCCACAACGCACACACACACACACACATACACACACACACACACACACAGACATCCGCCCTCCACCCCACCTTAGCTGCTACTGCTGATGCTGCCCAGGGGGGCCCCAGCCTGGAGAGAAAGCCCACCGACCTTGAGCGGCTGCCGGGTGGGGCCCGGGGCGGTTGGGGGGGGGGTGCGGTTGGATGTGTACCAGCGGAGGGGGAGAGGAGGGCTGTGCGCCCGTGGATGTTCCGAAGGACACGCGCCAAAGGCCGGGGGGTGTAGGGCTGTCGCTGTACAAGGGGCACGGAGAGCAGAGCCATAATCAACTTACAAATTATAAATGACCTCATGAACTATTATGTCTTTATCTTATTCATTTGTAGCAGATTATGAATTGCTTTCTGATGAGTATTAATTTTGGAACAATGCTTTATAAATGATGAATTCACTTTTTATTAATGCTTCAAAATTACAATTCTAATGTGCGCACCTACAAACATATCTGAGCTAGAAAGTTACAAGAAAGAGTAAAACGTCCTCATCCAAGTCAATCATCGTGGGAATTTGTCCTCTGTAAATCGTTTAATCGTAACCACTTTTGACAGTTACTCAAAAGTGATATAGCTATGAGAGCTATGAGAGCGAGGTTATAGCTATTACTGTAAAAGAAAACACTCATCCTTCGACGCTGTTGCCGTCTGATATGGGGGACTGTGATCTCGGTTTCAACTGACAAGTCAGTTGGAGAGGCTACAGTCAAATCGTCTTTGTTGCTTAGGAAGGTTCTTAGCTGGTTGAAATATCCCGGAAGTATCTGAGTGGCAGCCATGATGGGAGCAGTTTGAATTCGCTAAACGCTTAGGAAAGGTGCTTCAATGCTTCATTTCTTATCTCCTTTGGTTTAGGACACATCCTTGTAAAGTAACATCCTTTAAGACAATAATTCTAAGAAGGAGATAATACCGTCCAAAAATGCCTTGCGGTAGCAACATTCATACCGTGCACTATTAAGCCGTGCACGAGAGGCATTCCCCTGAAAAGCACATATAGATCTAATCGTAGGTCAGAGGAGCGGAAACAAGCAAAGTCCTCTCCTAAATAAATCCCTTATAAACCTCGCCGCCCTTGGAAGACATGCGGGGGTGCCCCAAGGATCTCTTTGACATTCTGGCAGCAGCAGACAACAACATTTGTTTTTCATTGGTTATATAAAATAAATAGCTCCTTCTGCAGGCTTGTGTGTTAACGTGTCCTTGAATGGCCCAAAAATGCAGCGCTCTGAATTGAATGGCTGATTTTGATTGTCCTTTGAATGTTTAACGGTATTTCTTCCTTTGCCAAGCAATACTTGTGTCTGAAGTGCGCTATATATACTGTACATGCCTTAGAATACTAAATATAATGAACTAGAAAAACAAATTATCTTTTGCCCCCCCCCCCCCCATCCCTCCAATCCCTTTATCCCCTGGTCCAGGGTACCACCGTTGCGTTCCCATGGCAACAAGTCGGACCATATCTCACGGGCGGATGCTAATGCATGCCATGGGAACCAAGTCAGACTTCCTCTCCGCACATTGAAGCAACAGACACATGGTCCATTAGGGTTCATCAGTGATCACTGTGTTAGGTGTTATGATTGGATATGCACCACAGGGACCGTTCTGCCAGGTGAGCCATGATGTCGCTGATCATGATGCCATTGTGCAGTCGTAGCAATCAGGAGGAACGAAAGTGAATTCGAATTCAGTGGAGATTTGCTAGGCCCTGAACATGATTAATGATAATTATGATCATATTAACTATAACGACATTCATATTATTTATAAATAAATAAATTGTTTATTAATTTGATTAATCACCATTAGAGTGGCAGGATTAAAGTAAAAAAAAAATGAACGACAAACTGCAGTGGATGCAGATGGTGTTTCTGGCTCCTTCTCCCCGGCTCCTACACAAGGGGCGGAGATCCAAGGCGTATCTCCGCCCCTTTCAGTTTTTGGTTTCCGGCCACTCTGTGCCATCTCCTCGCAGAAGTACTGCTAGTAGAACTGCTGGAGCCAAGATTAGCCTAGCCCTGATCCAAACCCTGATCAGAGGGAGGTAATTAAAAGATAAGAAGATTATCGAATGTTACACTATATTACCATCACATTATATCTTTGTTAAATAAAACTCTGGTTATACCGGCACTGTGTAAGTTTTCCCATTAGCATCCTCTAGTGGCTTAAATTGTAACTACAGTTAACATCGCTAACATAACGACACTAACTGTCTACAGTAACTGTTCAAAAGTGGACTAGATTAAAACGATTTATAGAGGAAATATTCCCTGGATGACTGACTTGGATGGAGACGTTTTATTCCTCTTCACACTTCATAATAACTGGAACTTTGAAGCATTAATAAAGACGTAGTTAATAGTGAATTCATCATTTATAAAGCATTGTTCCAACATTCCTACCTTGAGAAAGCAATTCATAATATGTTATAAATTATAAATAAGATAAAGAAATAATAGTTCATAGGATCATTTATAACTTTTCAGCTCTTTTTTTACAATGTGTTAATGCTTTGTAAATATTTCATAATCCTTCAAATCATGATTAGTTCAGGTAGTTAGAAAGCAAGTATTTTGTGTGAGCTCATCTAAAATGAGGACTGTCTATTCCTTACTAGTTGTTACTACTCATAATTTGGTACTGCCTGACAGGGATGCATGTCATAATGCATTGTAAAGCCTAGAGCTCACACAAAAGTCTTCACTAATGCTTTCTAACTAAAGGGGAGCTGTGTAGGTTAATGGCATCTAGCGCTGATATTGCCTTGTTTCTTTCAACGATGATGGGGAAGCTACAGTCGCCTCTACTGGACTGTAAAGTGCCAGTATATACTTCCAAAAGGATATAATCACAAATGAGTAATTGTCTACGACAGAATCGAGTAGCAAATTGTCAAGTAATGAGGATCCTTGATATATTCATTAACGGCATGTAGTTATGTCAGTAAAACTATAGAATAATAGCATACAAGTAAAACAGCGGTGCTGAAAAACGTTAGAAGAGTTAGTCTGTTCTGGACTATTGTAGAAACATGGTAGTGCAAAATGGCAGGCTCCGTGGAAAAGGATATAGAAAGTGCTCCTTCTTAGCTAGCGAAACCACAACAATTATTATTTTCATGGGAATAAACACTTTGAATATGAATGTTATAGTCCATTTCGTATTCTACACTCACTAAATTCTACACACTGGCCCTTTCATCAATCTAGCCTTAACAGGTAGGCTAATTTAAAAAATGCTTTGTAACAACCATGCTAGCTTCAAGTATTTCGAGAGAACCATGAGTACCACTTAACAGGAAAAAATACACCTAAAAATAGGTCACAACTTTCCAGATTCTCTCTGCAAGAAGGACACATGGAACAAAGATATTTGTGTACAACTTCCACATGGGGCAACATTTATTTCCATTTCTGAAATAAATCCATTCATGTGAGACTGAGACTATAAAAAATAAAACACAGGAAAAACCACGTACGCACTTCATCCAAAATCAAAACCGCCCCAAAAATATTTTCTTTACAGCAAATAAGTTAAAAGCACAACTTGAAGCAAATATTTTAGGGTACAACGGCACTGAGGATAGATATGTGATTGTGGTGGAGAGATAGAGGATATGAGGTTCTTCTCAGTTTTTGGCTGTTTGTATGTGCAAAGGGTGATCATGTAAAAATAAGGATAGCATTGGTATAGCTTGAGTGAATCGTCACACTGCAACAACAACATATGCAACGAGATATGAACAACATGAACGGTTGCTTAAAATGACTACCATCCCTACGCATTGTGTTGCATAAAGGCGCAACATACTTAAGGTTGACTTAAGATCCAAGTTTGTCAGACTTTTTGAGATAATTCATATTAGTGTTAGTTAAATAAAGTTGTTTCTTTTTTCTAAATTTTATGTAAAGTGTCTTAGAATGATAACCTTTGCGTCCTATTCCAGACATAAGGAGAGTACTTATAGATTTGATAGGACTAAGTCATGATCACCTGAATGATGGAGGACAGTGAAGTCCGACATTTAATATCAAATATAGAATCAAATAAATTGAATTTTCCTGAATGCCATTAAAAAATGTGATCGCTATTATCTTTTTACTACTAAAACAGCTTAACCTGATAGGAGCCCCATATGAGCAGGTACCCAAAATATGTTTGGTCAGACGTGAATAATGCAAGCTGCCCCATTAGTAATGCCCCATTGCATCCACAACAACAACACAATGCAAGTTAGCTTTCATTCCGTATTGGCTAACTATGTGCAAATATTTAAGACAGCAACATTAAAAACACAATTCCGTTGTGCATCAGTTGAAGAGGGTGCATGTTCGACAAGCTCTCAAACCGTCACAGAGTACTGGGTGCTGGGGTGGGCGTCTCTCTTGCTGTTTTTTTTCTAAATACCCCCCAAAATGTAAAGGTCACGGTTGTTGTCTGTGGTGCAGTCTGCCATGCGAACACAGCCAGGGTGTATCAAAGCCCCTTTGATACAACTGTACAAAATAAACAAGAAAAACCCCAATGAATCAAACGGTCAAACATAATTAAACCCGGCACACCCACGGATGCACACACACTCACTCTCACACACACACACACACACACACACACACACACACACACACACACACACACACACACACACACACACAAACAACAAAAACACGTTCAAAATTTGCCAACACACAAGTCCATAAGGCAAAGTGCAGACAGTTTTTTTTTTTTTCTCTCTTTTTCTTTTTGTGAAACGGTAACCACGGAAATGGACTCGGAGCATCTCCTTGATGTCGTCATGCGAGGACGAGGAAGAGGCACAAGCGGACACTAAGCTGTTAAGTCCCAAGACACACACGGGTAACACAGGTAATCCACAAACCCAGTGAACATCATGCCTACTGAACACGCAACACAACCTCCACCTCTGGATGCTGACGGGACCATGGAAAATAGCAACATCTGGGAAAACGCGATAAAAAAATACTTTCATATAAACAGGGCGGACGGCATGGGGGAGGAGTCATCTTTAATAAATGCAAATCTTTACGGGGTTAGGGGATTATATATATGTTTTATAGTGTAATAGTGCTGTGTTCATATCCTTTAGAGGTGACTCGGCTGGCTCCTCTCTTCTAGAAGAGGGGCGGGGGAGTAAGGAATATACTGGATATTTATTTTAATACAATTGTGCCATAAAAATATAGTGTCGGACATGGAAAGAAAATACGAGTAGATCAGAGCAGCAGCAGAAGCAACACCAGAAGATATCGATAACACTTCCAAGCAGAGGGAGAGAGAGAGAGAGAGAGAGAGGGAGAGAGAGAGAGAGAGAGAGAGAGAGAGAGAGAGAGAGAGAGAGAGACAGAGGGAGAGAGAGAGAGAGAGAGGGAGAGAGAGACGGAGCGACAGAGAGAGAGAGGGAGAGAGACAGAGAGTCAGAGGGAGAGAGAGAGAGAGAGAAGAGAGAGAGAGGGAGAGAGAGAGAGGGAGAGAGAGAGAGAGAGGGAGAGAGACAGAGAGTCAGAGGGAGAGAGAGAGAGATCATGATTTGATGCAACAACATCCACAGAAAACGACGAAATTAAATGTAGGAAATACATTCACGTCACTGGAGCGAGCGTTGGGATCAGACTGCATGCTCTGATGTTAGTGATGGGGTGAGGGGGGATTCCTCTGTAGAAAACGTGTTTACGGAATACTTTACAACCGAATAAAAACAAAACAAAACAAAATGTAAAACGCCATGAAAACCAGTCTTAATCTCCTTCAGCTCCTTATACGTATATCTATATAGACATATACCTATTGGTAGTAAATCTTTTTTTGGTGGATGTACAGTCTTGTGCAAGTTCCTGTTTGGAGAAGCAGTGCTTGTTTTTTCCTTCATCATTGCATTGAAGAATCGTTTCTTGTATTATTACCAACGTTAACAGTCGTGCCATGGGAGTCTTGAGACGGACAGGGAGTTGAACCTGCAACTTCAGTTTGTATCTTTGTTGAGAGTGTGAGCACCCCCTCTGCGAGAGGTCTGCAGTGGTCCCACCTGGAGCTCATGCTGGGGGTTTGATGCAGGGCAGACACATTGCAGAGGTGGATGAGTGGATGAGTCTAATGCGGTGCGCCCCCGTCCGACCTTTGACCCTTAAAGCGTGCTGCTCAGAATCTCTGAGAGCTGCTCATTGCTCTGGTCGTCTGAGTCCTGGTCGCCGCCGCCGCCGCCTTCCGCTTCCGCCTCGTCCGGCCCCTCCCCTTCCCCTCCAGACTCCGCCTCCTCCAGCACCACCACCGACACGCCCGCGCCCCTTCCCATCACCTCCATTCTCCCCTGTTCCTCCTCCCGCTCCTCCCCCTGCTCCCCGTCCTCCTCCTCCTCCTCCTCCTCCTCCTCCGGCTCTCCGTCCCTCTCCTCCCTCCAGCGCTGGCTCTCGTGCCCGGGGGACGCCTCCTTGCAGGGCTCCACGAAGATGCGGCGCACGTGGGGCCGCTGGTCCCTGTGGCGGCCCCGCCGGCTCTCCAGTAGCAGGCAGGACGACTGGCTGACGAAGGGGGGCCCCTGAGGGGACGCCAGCTCCCCGGGGCCGGGGAGGTCCGGGTTCCTCTGCCGGGTGTACACGCCCTCCGACAGGGAGCCCGTGTAGCCCTCGCCGCCGCCGCCGTGGCCCCTGAGCCAGCGCTGGGGCCCGCTGAAGTATTGGCCCCTGTGGCTCCGGGAGAGCAGCTTGCGCTTGCTGGGGGGGTTGGCCAGGGCGCGGAGGGGCGTGGCGGGGGGCCGGGGGTCCGGGTCGCCGGGGGACAGGGAGAGGGTCTCCAGGGTCTTTGCGGCGGCGTCCACCGGGGAGGGGGAGAGGGGGAGAGAGAGGGGCATGTCTTTGGAGAATCTGGGGGAGAGGGGGAAGGAGGGTGAGATAGGGCAGGTTTTGGAGAGCGAGGGGGAGCGGCGCCGGGTGCAGGGGGAGAGGGCCAGGTCCTTGGAGAGGGAGGACGAGTGGGGGAGGAGGCAGGGGGAGAGAGGAGCGCCGAAGAACGGAGAGAGGGGGCCCACGCTGCCAGGCAGCGGGGGGAAAGGAAAGTCTTTGGGGGAGCAAACACTGTACCTACGAGGAGACAGACACTAGTTCATTAGAACACATCCTTCAGGGAAGACTCGGAAAAGGGAAACAAGAAGAAGCCATTTTGAAGGTCAATTGAGCACACAGTTTACTGCGGGTCCGTTCGGTCGCATTGAGTCCCCTCAACCAAAGGAGAAACCGTCGCATCTCGGGCTAATCAGGAACTCCAGTCAAAGTTCTTCCTATTCTCATGCTGAACCTTTGCCTTATTGTAAGACTTTCACAGTGCACAGCAACTATCATATACTGCATTCCACGATATACTGCACACTTTGCACAGATTGCTTGAGATATATATCTTTTTGATCACTCAGATCACTTCATTTCTTTTTTATTTTCAGAGCGGTCTGATTGGTTGAAAACTACAAATTTTGTGTTAACATTAAACAAATATTAACTGTATCTATCGGATTGAAACATATCGCATTAAATCGCACCGAATCGTTAGAACATTGACTCGAATCGCATCAAATCAATCCATATTAAAATGTTTTCGTCCCTGAATCGTATCGTAGCGTACGTATCGGATCGTCCAATAAAGGAGAGGTGCACATTAAATATGGAACCAAATACTATCTAAATTCAACTTTGGTTAATTGGCCGAGAAATGTTATTGTATGTCTTGCCCACTCATGAACAATACATAACTACCTCCCCCTCCCCCCCACTTACCCCTCCTCTCTCTCACTCTCTCACTCCTTCCCTCCCTCCAGCATGCCTCTCTCCCCCCAACTACTCCCTCCGGTTCCCAACTCTGTCCCTTCTTCCCCCTCCCTCCCCCCCCCCGCTCAACCCTCCTCTCCCTCACTCTATCTCTCCACCAACTCTTCATCCCTCCCTCCCCACTCTCTCCCTTCTTCAATCTTCTCTCTCTGTCCCCCCCCACCCACTCCCCTCACTCTCTTCCTCGCTCCAACACCAACATCAACATCCATTCTCAATCCCTCCCTCCCTCCTTCACGCTCTCTCCCTCTCCTCTCCCTCCTTCCCCCCCCCCTCCCTCCTCCCCCCTCCCCTCCCCAGTCTCCCCCATCCTCTCCCTCCTTCCCCCCCCATCCTCTCCCTCCTTGCCCCCCGGTCTACCTGATCTCATGGATCTGGAGCACGTCGGGGGCGCTGCCCCCCAGTGAGTGCAGGGCCTGGGTGGAGAGGTCCTGGGCCGAGGAGTACAGCAGGTCCATGTCCCGGGGGCTCAGGGCGTCACTGGAGTCGTAGTCGCTGTCGGTGGGCAGGAACACCTCCGAGGAGCCGTCGTCATCAGAGCCCAGCGCCGTGTCTGGGGCGGGACACACACACACACACACACAAACACAAACACACACACACACACACACACACACACACACACACACACACACACACACACACACACACACAGGCACAGAGACACACATACATACACACAGGCAAAGAGACGCATATAAAGGCAAACACATACAATCAAAGGTAGACATACACACATACACACACAGAGAAATACACACACACACACAAATAACACACACACACACACGCACGGATGCACACATACACGTGTACAAGCACACACACATACACAGTGGAAATATTTAAAATGGAAATATAGTATCAAAAACCTACATAGAAGCCAAATGTGAATGAGTTTAATATTTGGCTCAAGGTGCTTAAGGAATCTAATAGTCTGGCTCTGTATACGTACACATGTGCACATTCATGTCAATAAAGGTAACGAAACTACTGCCAGCAAGGTATTTTTTTTTTTTTTTGAAAAGCTACCATAAGTTATTTACTGCCACTACTGCTCTATAAATAAAAAGAACCAAAGAAAAATGTATACTGCTGTTTGCTCTTCTCATTCCTCCCTTTCCTCGTATCGTAATGCGCATATTTCAATACTAGCTGTTGCTTGTAGCTGGAGTGAGTATAACTTTCTTACTTGAGCACAGAAGCTAGCGATGGTTTTGCTCTCTTGTTTCAATAAATAACATAAAACAGACTACAAATCGGTTCAAACCATTTTCTGTACGAACATACTACAAATGACAAACCTGAACCTTAAACAAGACCAAGACATGCAAAAACATCCTACGAATGATCGTAAACGTTAACCCTGAACAATAACAGGAGCTAAGAAAAAAAACGGTGCAAGCTTCCTCTACGAACATTCTACGATTAACCAAATACCGGAGAATATATCGGAAAAAGATATCGGAGAGGGAGAAACCCACCGTTGGCGGCGGTGCGCCGGCGGAGTTCGGGCGAGGGCGACGGGGTGGGCAGGTAGTCCATGGTGGAGGAGGTGGAGTCCGTCTTGGGGTCCTGAGGGTCGCTCTCTGTCCGGGTGGCGCTCACCAGGCAGGTGATGGGCACGCCGCCGCGCGGGTGCTTGTAGCGGGCGTACTGCAGCGCATCCGTGATCCACCGCAGGTCCCGCCACATCTCGTCCAGTTGCTGTGGTTACCGCAACGACAACGGGGGGGGGCAAGAAAACGCAAATGTCAACGATGTTAAGTAAAGGATATAGTGTTAATTAAACGATGTAGAGGAAATTGTAGAATGTAGCAGACGATAAACAATGGGATTTTAAGTAAAGGATGCAACGTTAAGTGAACAATGCGACGCAAAGTTAACTATGCAATGTAAAGTAAAGGATGTGACGTAAACATATGTTTTTTTAAAGACAGCAATGTAACGTTAAGTAAACAATGTGAAGACTTTTGCACGTCATTGTGTATTGGGGTCAGGGGTTTCGACCTGACTCTCAGCCAAAAGGCACTGCGTTTGATCTCCAATGGCGGTACTGTACCTGTTGGCATCTTTGGATACATATTGGATTCAAATAACTGGCTTTGTCTAACAAGCAGGCAAGAAAAAATATTTTGTGTCACAATTCAAAACACAGAAATGCAACCAATTATTTCCGAAAGTATAAGCGATAACTGTTTTGTGTTTTAATTCGATAATGAACAACAAACCATTAACTATTTCTGTCAAAATGAGAAACACAAGACTTTTTCAGTTGGACGGAGAACTGGTTTCCTTTACAGATACAGTAAATTGTTATCTATTAATATGAAAAACCTGGCCGGGAGAAAAGCCTCAGGAGCAACAATATGCAAACTCACAGACTATTAAAGTGTTTTATGCTACTCCACAGAAGTCATTAACTTGAGTCCTTCCAGGAGCCGTCCACTGTTTAGTGCATTGTTTACTCATTAAAACCGGCGCCCAGTTATGACTCTAAAACTTAAACAAACCATTCGAGCAGAACAGAACTTATTTTACTTCCCTATATTATTCTGCAGAAAAGAAAGTGTACCATTAAAACTTATCCATCAGGGGAGGACTAAATCGTTATTTTTTTGTTAATCAACTAATCATTATAATAAAGATATATATGCTTTTTTAGAGTTTTTAAAGGCGTTCTCTGTTCCACATCAGTTCTGGTCTTTCTGCTTGTCAAGCAAAGTAAGCCATTTCAGACTTTTTAAGCCCCTTTCCTGACAGCTATGCCATTATGGACTAAATAATGAATGGATGTAGCCTTAATAAATATATATGCATCTGGATTCCCCCAAAGGTGGCGGCTACCAAATGGCATTTCTATTGGAACAAAGTGTGATGGCCAGGCAGACTATATTTAAAGAGCATACATCACCAGAGACCCTTCAGGGAAACGAATCTCCGCTCAGTAAAGAACTAAATGTCAAGGGACTAACAGAAGGCTGGGGATTGATCTTAATAACCTGATCCAACACCTGACTCACTCTTATATAAACCGCTATCAAGTCATTATCTGAATCATTTCCTTCCACCGCGGGTTCAGAGAGCACTCTGTGAGGCCGGCGCCAGGGGAGAGATTGAAAGGAGGTCTAGCATGAATAATACATGGGGCCAGGCAGACGTTGACCACACCTTCCTTAACCTCGTTGGGCTGTCACAGAGCGGGCGTTTCAGATGAATCCGTGGGGATGAGTGGAGGTTTTTATTCTGAACCATAGTGAACCTGAATGAGGCAGACTTGGAGGGGGAGGCTTTTATAATAGTCTTGGTGGGAGAGTGTGTTACGTCAATTAGTGTGTATTAGTAAGAGCAACTAGAGAAGAAGAAATTACCCCTTTGTGTAACCGCAGCACTATTGCAAGGTATTAAGGAATATGGATGCAAAAGTAGTGTAATCAAGGGTGTGTTATTAAAATGGAATACACAAAAAGTAACGTATTCCAAAAAAAGACCCAGTTATGCTAATGAATAACATTGAAAGCCATGCTCTCACTGTGCCTTTCTCAAGGTAAGATGAATACTTTGCAGCCTATCGCTGAACAGAGACTACATCCAAAAAAAGGAGAGGATTCTTCACTTTGTTTTACTCTCTCTCTGGCATGTGTGTTTGTGTGTGTGCTTTTGCATGTGTGTGTGTGTGTGTGTGTGTGTGTGTGTGTGTGTGTGTGTGTTGGAGGTGGAGGGTGTGTGTGTGTGTGTGTGTGTGTTTGTGTGTGTGTGTGTATCAGTGAGTGCATGTCTTTGAAGAGAATGAAGCATGACAAAATGTTAAGGAGCTATTAGATGTCTGTCTGGAGGAGCCAAGAGAAAGAGAGAGAAAGCCTACTGCCAGACACACACACACACACACGCGCACACACACACGCGCGCGCGCGCACACACACACACACACACTAAAGCAGGGAGATGACTTGGCTGGAAGGAATGCCGGGGCTCTGATGGCAGACACAGAGAGAGAGAGAGAGAGAGAGAGAGAGAGAGAGAGAGAGAGAGAGAGAGAGAGAGAGAGAGAGAGAGAGAGAGTGCGAGAGGGGGGAGGGAGAGGGAGAAAGAGAAAGCGAGAGACAGAGGGCGGGGAGAGAACGAGGGACAGAGATAGAAAGAGAGGGGCGAAGGGGGGCAAGAGAGAGACAACGACAGAGAGAAAGATAGAGACCGGGTGAGAGGGATAGGGAAAGAGAAAGACAAAGAGAGAGAGAGAAATACAAAGAGAGAGAGAGAGAGAAAGAGAGAGAAAGATAGACAGGGAGAGAGAGGGAGAGTGAGAGAGGGGGACAGAGAGGGGGACAGAGAAAGGGAGGGGGGGAGAAGGAGAGACGGGAGGGAAAAAGTGGGAGAGAGAGAACCACACAGGAAAGAAAGGGAGTTTCCGGCAGAGGGAATAACTCAAATCCAACCAATGTCCCTTTTGGCCAAAAGAGAGAATTTCTTCTCCTCACAATTTATGAATTCATACTTCAGGCCTGATTTATTCTAGTCTTGTTTAACTAATACCACGCTACTGCAGCTCATCCCCCAAGAGTGCGTGTCACATAAATCAACGTTCAATGACAAAAGGTTACATATATCTATTAAAAAAATTGCTTTTCAACACATCCTCACCCAGGTCTGTGTCATCTATTTTACAAAATAGATGGAAAATACAAAAATACGTTTAGCAGAAATTCCATCCACAGCTACTTACAGTAAATCCAAAACATGTCATTAAGCAGACTTAGGGGGGAGGTATCTTGCTCATGGATACGTTGGACTGTAAATACATGTCTTGAACCTAGAACCTACTGGCTGGGAGTAAAACACTACGTCAACAATGAGCAGCGTCATCCCACATAAAAGTTTATATATAGGTTATGATCCTCTATAGAACATTTTCACAGAGGTGTCTAGGTAAAACCAAAGGTATATCTCATAACAATAGTCATAACAAGCTAGTAGACTGAACTGGTCTACCTTCCATCCCTGGTACGTGAAGGTAGCAGACGTATAATTAGTGTATGTTTATTGGCAGCATGTCAACAGACAGAGTGATTCGTCCAATCGTCAAGTGGCTACGTCAAATGGCTGAATCGCGATTAATTTGGTCAATATTCAAATCACGATCATTCAAACGATTATTTTTGAGTTTGAAAACTTGATGCATTTATTGAGCATTTCTCTCCAAAGAAACACTTTGTACCTGAGAACTTTGAAAATTCCCCTTAAAAAAATACACAAAATGTTCGAATCCAAAATAATGTATCAAACTGTTCTATTTCTATAAAAATTTAAGAAAAAAATAAAAATAAAAAAAATAAATAAAAAGATTAAAATAAAAATGTTGTTTCAACTTTATTATATTAGTTTTGAGATCGCAATAAAATTTTGATTATTCCGAAAGCCCTAGTGTGTAGTAAAGGCAAGGTTTCCATTGAAAACTAGGGCAGGGTGAAAGACATCGCCACCACCAACCCCACCACCACCTCCACCACCACCTCCACCACCCCTACCACCACCCCTACCACCACCAACCCTACCACTGCAGTGAGCCGATTGCGTTTGAGGACACGCACTCCTACCCTTCTGACGGGAAGCTTGCGCACGGCTGATTCGTTTACACGGGGCGATGGCTTTTGAGAATGCTCGGTGTACCGTCCAACTGCCAGCCTCACACGTCACATGACTGACGTCAGGGAATTTCCTATTGCGTTTAGTCCGAATTTTAAAGGGGTTTCGCAGCACAGTGACTCAAGACAAAGTGATTCACTGATTTGAAAGCAAAACAAGGACTGCCCAGCCCGTCGGTGTTGCAAGCCCCTGTGCGTATGTGTGTGATGCTCTGTGTGTAGTGATGTGTGTGTGCCTATGTGCCTGATTCTCTGTGTGAAATGATGTGTGCGTGTGTGTCTGTGATGCATTGTTGGTAATAATGTGTGTGTCTGTGTGTGTCTGTGTATGATGTTCTGTTGGTAATGATGAGTGTGTGTGTGTGTATCGCTGTTTGTGTAATGTTGTGTGCGTGTGTAAGTAATGATGCGAGTGTGCGTGTGTCTGTGCAGGCATGCCTGCGTGTGTGTAATGAAGTGTGTGTGTGTGTGTGTGTGTTGTAGTGTGGGTCATTATCTAATAGGTGACGAGGGAACCGCATAACTTTAGGAGACAGGGCCAGTTGAGCTCTCTCTCTCTCTCTCTCTCTCTCTCTCTCTCTCTCTCTCTCTCTCTCTCTCTCTCTCTCTCTCTCTCTCTCTCTCTCTCTCTCCACCAGAGGAAGAGGTGAGTAGCATCTGAACTTGTGCATTCATAAAGAGAAGGGACATCATCCTACTGTTCCTTCCCTACCATGTAGGCCACAGTTACGTACGTGTGTGTGTGTGTGTGTGTGTGTGTGTGTGTGTGTGTGTGTGTGTGTGTGTGTGTGTGTGTGTGTGTGTGTGTGTGTGTGTGTGTGTGTGTGTGTGTGTGGATGCGAGCCAGAGTGGTAGACTATAGGGTGGTGGATTTGACACGTGATGTTGCATGGAAGGAATGCGTAGCAATTGAATGTGTGTCTCGTTGTGCGCTGTTGCGTGTGCTGTATCTATCCATACTGGATGTGGTTTGGTTTCATATATGTTTGCTGCGCATCTGGGTGTGTGTGTGTCTGGCTAGCGTTTTCGAAACATAGCCTCTACATAGATATATTATTAGTTACTGTTGCAAAAATACTCATCTATTTAGGTTCAGAATAGGAATATTGTTCTCATCGTTTGTTTTGATTTATTGCTATAGAATACCACCATAAATAAAATAAATAATAAAAAATAAACGTCAATACAAATATTAATGGCAGCGCATTCACAATAGATATTAAAGGTAATGGTAGAAATATTGCAATTAAAGTATCATGCCATGGTTTCAATAACATGGTTTGTTTTTATAATTATCAAAAAGTGAAAAACTCTTGTTCATTTGGTTTATTTAATTATCTCCCAAAAACTCTAAACTAGTGGTCAATAATATAAACCGGTATATCAAACCATTAAACAAAGCAAACCACAATATAATCCCTTTTTTATCAGCAATACATTTGGATTATCTTTGTGTCCGGGGCCTCAGAGCCTATAATATCCAATATGTGAGGCTAAATATGAATAATGACGTATCAGGTTCCATTAACAAAAACGCCCTTAGCTAGCTCGACACTCTTTATCTTTATTGCTTGAAATATGACAATAATCGCGTTCCAAATCTCTCTCCTAGTGGATCAGTTGAGCACGCAGCTGATTCATGCCAGATTGGACATTTGCCGACACATTTTGAGCTCCATCAGTCATATTGTCTACCGCTGGCGTCTGGGCTACAGAGTCACAGTATATTTTCCCCTGCTAACACGTGGCGAGTCTAAACACACTGTGCCATTAAGACAGCATCACGTCAGGGTCCTGTTAACTAGGACAACACACACACGCAGAGATAGACAACCACACGCATGAGACACACAGACGTGTGCACGTACACGCACGCGCGCATAAGAGAAGCACAGACACATACACACACGACCACACGAGTACACACACATGTAAAGCAGGAAGACACACACGCACAATCACCCATTCAAGCACACACACAAGGACCTCCAAGATATCCAAGACAGACTGTAAACTAACACGCATACACACACATGTGTGTGCACTAACACATGCACACATAACCCATGCAAATGCAATCCACATACACTGATCCGTGTGTTTGTATGCATGCATGTATGTGTGCCTGTGTGGGTGTTGTGTATGCGTGCTTGCGTGTGTGTGTATGTGTATGTGTGTGTGTGTGTATGTGTATGTGTTTGTGTATGTGTGTGTGTGCGTGTATGTGCGTGTGTGTGTGTATGTGCATTTTGTGTGCTTGCATGTGTTTGTATGCGTGCGTGTATGCGTGCGTGTTGTCTGTTGCGTGTGCGCGCGTGTGTGCGTATGGCACTGAGCGGCTACTAAACCTCTGTACCTTGACAGACGGGGTCTGCGCTCCGCGCTGCCCTCCCATTTAACAGTTCACTCGCTCTAATAAGAGACACATTGCAGAGCTCAGCGCAGCAGACATGCAGACGGACACACAGCCAATCCGTGCGCGTACGCACACACACACCCTCATGATTATTATTATTTTTTCCCCTGCCCTTCGAAGGAGCAATTTGTGGTTGGGTTGGAGGGGGGGGGGGGGGGGGGGGCAGGGGCGGGGGCAGGACAGGCCACTTTTTTCCATCCTCTAAAATCACAAGCAGAGTTGGACTCTTGAACACACACACACACACACACACACACACACACACACACACACACACACACACACACACACACACACACACACACACACACACACACACACACACACACACACACACAGTAACACATGAAACACACACACGCCCACACTGACAGAAAGACAGACACACTCTCACCACACCTATTTGAGTGCGAGCCTCGGAGAGCAGTCTTGTGGCTTTGTGGTTGGTCTCCATTAACAGCGGTGGCTAGCACCGTGCTAGTGCACTGGGCTAGCAGTAGGCTAGCAGTAGGCTGAAACAGCAGATGGCTTTGCTTTCATGCCTTTAACTTCTGACACGAGGGTAAGTTATAGGCTTCTTTAGCGCTACGAAAACAAGCTATTTAAGAGCTAATACTGCACGCAGTGAAGACTTTATGGAAACAATAAACTTCTAAAGGTGAATTACCGACTTTGGTAGTTTGAACTGTTTTTGTTTTGTTTAAAAAAATTATTATTATGGACTTAGAAATTGAACATACAATGAAAAGATATTGAAAAAATAGTTTAGTCAAAGCATTGACTTTGAAGACAACTTAACGATGAGTCATGCATTGTTTTGTACTAATTAAAAAGTATTAAAACTGTGCGGTGCAACTTCAAAGCGGCATGCAATGACGTTATGCTAGATTCGAGTTTAATATGTCTCCCACGAATATGTAATATGTTATGCGGATTGGATTGAAAACCTTTCTACTGCTAACCGATTACTATGGGCAAAGAGTTGTTCCTTCAGCTTGACAATCTAAAGCAATCTCTGAATCCATTGGCTATTATCTGATGACGATTTACCCCTTGGGATATTGTTCAAATGTTTCAGGGGAAGAGGACATTTCAGCTCTATGTACTGATATCAAAGCTAATAAATGGCTAAACGGTTTTCAGACTGTAGTCGATGGTCTCCGAGCTTGTTACTCCCCACATGGACTGTTTGCCCTGATGCAACCAAAACCCGCTCAAACGTGATTGGTCAATACTTCTAGTGCGACAAATGTAAACCAGATCCCTTCCGCCACCAAAAACATGTCCCCCTGCCTACATGTTCTGCATTAATATCAGAATCAGATTATGGAGTTTCCATCTAAAGAAACTGTTAGTTGGAGATGCTTTCTCAGGTCTCTGAAATTCTAGTGTCTAGAATAGGGAATCTTCGCTTGAGGATGCCTAGAGGTACGGTATATTGTGGACATTGGGGAATCAAACCCAGAACATTTGGCGAGAAGTCAAACAACCCTGTGGTTTTACCCGGGACCCCATTTATTTATTTGAAATCAAACCACCATCATAAATAAGCAATATATCATGCTTAAAAGATGTTGAAAAATTATTCAAATGCTCTTTCGAAAAGTGTTTAGTTTATCGCAACCAACTGAAAATAAAGCGTTTGATTTCTCCAGTGGCATTCATATTATTCTCGTGTCTTGCTGTTGAAAACCATGCAAAACACAAGGCCCATTCCCTGCTCGACCATCAGCGATCAAAGCTTTCCGCGTGTCTTTGCGTACACGTAGATCATTGACTGGCAAAAGGGGGCGGCACTCTACCTGAGGAGGGGTGTGGCCTTACGTCAGCTTTCTGCTGCCCCCCCAGCTGCATGTCAGGTGACCCCAGGTAGGGCGCCGACTCAGAGGTTGGGATAGACTGCACTACCCAGAACGCACCTGTATGTAGTCCAGGATGAGCTGGTGCCTCTGTTTGGCTCCGGACACCTCCACGTCGGTAATGGCCTCCCGCAATGCCTGCTGGGTAATGAGGGCGTCCAGGTCCAGCACGGAGGATAAGCGACAGTACAGGCTGATGAATTTCTCCTTGTAGGCCCAGAAGTGGACTAGGGGGTGAGAGTGAGAGAGAGAGAGAGAGAGAGAGAGAGAGAGAGAGAGAGAGAGAGAGAGAGAGAGAGAGAGAGAGAGAGAGAGAATAAGAGAGAGAGAGAGAATAAGAGAGAGAGAGAATAAGAGAGAGAGAATGAGAAAGAATGAATTTCATTGGTTAACAGGAGTATCGCATCCAACAAGAAACCACAATCCACCACATTGGATTATTCCCTCCCTGACACATGTAGGTATGCAGTTTTAGTATGCAGTTATTAATAGAGTGATCCATGTCCATGCTGTTCCATCCACGCAGCAGACCAGACCTGCGGTTAACGAGTGATCACAGCCAGCACAGAGAGGGTAGGGACTTGGAAACACGCATGGATATCAATAACCAACCACCATGATTTGGCTGTCAAAATACTAATTAATCTTCATCACATCATCCAAAGAGCCGTAATGTTGTGAGAAAGTCAGACACAAAGAGGAACAAAAAAAGTAGACGTTGGGGAAACTATTTGCCTCTTCAAACGGCTCAGCGCAGAGTGGAGTCGAGAGCCAGCAGGGTCTCAAGTTGTGAGAATAGTTTTGGATTCAGCATTTGTGTCAATCACCCACCCCCACCCCCCAGGTCGCTAGGCTCCAACATGGGCACAATTGATCTTCAACTTCTCTGAGAAACTAAAGCCCTCTGCTATTCTACAGAAAGTCTGGTAACAGTTCACAATAAGGGTACACTAACTTCACCTAACCCTAACTATTAAGTTACAAATGCAGTAAGAAGCATTCAAATATAGTGTTAGCCCAAGGAGTAGGGTTACGGTTGGGGTTTTGTGTGTGGAGTTCGTTAGGGTTTGGGTTAAGGTTGGGGTTAGGGTTAGGGATAGCGGGTTAGGGTCGACCCCAACACCCAATAATGTGTCAATGAGGTCAGGGGGTCAACATGAACCCTTAGTTAACATGAACATCATTAACTTACTTAACTTGAGCTCTATTTGTAAACATAAACAACATTACTAAATTATACTAGACCAGGGGTGCCCAACCAGTCGATCGCGGTCTACCAGTAGATCGCCGACAGATCCCAAGTCGATCGCGAGGGGTGAAGAAAAAAAAAAAAAAAAGTTTTTTTTTTTTTTTTTTAATGAAATTAAATTTGCGCGGGACATATACGCGCGGTAGCGCATGTGCTGTTAATTACACACTCCTAAACGTTGGCATGGCTGAGGGGAAACAAGCTAAGACCTACCATTTTCACCCTGAGTGGGAGGAAGATTATTGATTATCGTTGAGAAGGTGCCGTGCGCAGACGGAATGAAACCCCCACTGAAGTCCGTAGGTTCACGATACAACCCACCCCCCCCCCCCCCGTCAACAATTGTTCTCTACCCCCCCCCCCCCGTCAACAATTGTTCTCTACCCCCCCCCCCCCCCTCCCCCCCCCCCCCCCCCCCCCCCCCCTGGCTTGAAGGTAGGTTTGCTGGTAGATCTCGGGAGGTTGGCTACTTGAAAAGTAGATCTTGGGTCAAAAAAGGTTGGGCACCCCTGTACTAGACCAATAGTTAACTGTTATTTAACTGTTGGTTAAAGTTGCATCTTGTACAATTGAGCTCCTCCCAGTTGGGAAGGGGGACTTTCAGCATCCAAAGAATTCAATAACAGTGTTCCGTCCGCTCTGACTGGCTGTGAACTGTACGCTTGTTTTTAAGAAGGAGAGAGATACGGTCTGGCCAGCATTTGTTTTTTTGCATAATAGATCAGTAATAGGATGTGAATTTATGATTAATGAAATCACTATTGATCAGCATTGACTACAGATACGTCCATGTTATTTTATGTTTGAGCTCGTTGAAACGATACACCTTTGCCACTTGGAGGCTTACTCCTGCATTAACTGATGTAAATGACTGTTTACTTCATGAGCCCATTTTGTAAAGCCTCCCTCTCTCTCTCTCTCTCTCTCTCTCTCTCTCTCTCTCTCTCCCTCTCTCTCTCTCTCTCTCTCCCTCTCTCCCTCTCTCTCTCTCTCTCTCTCTCTCTCTATCTCCCTCTCTCTCTCTTTCTCTCTCTAAGAAAGAGGAGAGGAGTTGTGCTGTGTTTGTGTTTAGAGCAGGTCACATCCCAGGTAGGACCATCTCTTCTGCCTCCGCAACAGATGCTGTTCATGAGGACTTGTGTGCAGAGTGGGATAGAGAAGCTCCGGTCATACGTTATGCATTTAGCGAACAAATTAATCTATTTAATTCACAAAAAAACTAAAGTATGAATATGCATACAAGACAATGTTTGTTAATGATTCACAGAAGGATAGGACTGTAGTAACAATTCATCAGTTTGGATATTTCTATTCATATACATACTTTTAATTATTGTGGGCATATTTTAAAATACTATTTAAATCATTATATCCATCTATCATATATATATATATATATATATATATAAAAAAAATATATATATATTTATATATATTTTCTCTTTTAATTAATATTATTTCAAAATCAGACATGAGGAGAAAGTTGTAGCGAGCAGAGAGAAGCCACAGCAGTCTCCAGTCTGTCTGCTGTGTAAAGCAGGGGGAGATATGGACGAAGCTGTTGATTCGCCCACAGAATCCCCAGGAAACCCACAGGGTCCACCAGCCTGGTGGGCAAGACCCAGGGGGTACAGGGGGAGGGGGGCATGCGGTAAAGTCCAAAAGGGAGAGTATTGTGAGCATGGACGTTAATGAGACATTAATGTGCTGTGTGTGAATGTGTGTATGTGTGCGTACATACGCCCACATTTTGTGTGTCAAGCAAAGGTACGCATCTCTTTATGCTTGCCGACCTGTATATGTGTTACGACTGTGTCGCTGTGTGTGTGTGTGTTCGCCTTTGCGTGACTGCGTGCAAGCCTGCTTGTGTTTTTTGTGTGCACGACTGTTTACATGTGCAAAGTGAGTACTTGCGCACGGGCATGTGTGTTTGTGTATGTGCGTGTGTGTGTGTGTCCGTCCCGCTGGAGACTACAGACTGATTTAGTGTGTCTCCCGCTAGACTGCGGGGGGAACAGATAGGAATCTGTGGATTCTCCACTCCGCTACCGTCACTGAGCTAACACAGTGCAGCCTGTGCACCTACACTGGCGACCATTGTAGGAGCACACCTACTCCCCCCCCCCCCCCCCCCACAGACACAACCCCACCTCTCTCTCTCACACACACGCACACACACACACACACACACACAAGCGGGTGCGGACACACACACGAACATGTGCGCATGACAACACACAAACACACATGCAGACACAAACACATACGTGCAGACAAACCCACACACAAATATGCATGCCGACACACACACACACACACACACACACACACACACACACACACACACACACACACACAGCACACACACACACACACACACACACACACACACACACACACACACACACACACACACACACACAGGCATTAATCCTCCACCTCTCTCTAAAAATGTATCCTGCAGAGTGCCAGTCCTAAATTTGTGTATTTGTATATCATTTGTACACATTAGTTCGTTTTTTAAAGCATACAAATGGAGCCTGAGTGAAGGGGTTGGTTTCTATTACTAATCTGCTCTCACGCTCTGGGTGTTTAAAGTGGTGCCATAGAACTAGTCCCCGTTTAAGGAGCTGCTCAGAGAGAGAGAGAGGGGAGTACTGGGAGAGGGACTGAGATGGATGGCGAGCCAAGATAGAGGCCCAAAGCACCTTGACAGAGATACAGAAAGATATACAGCAAGAAAAAATGCCTTACAGACAACCCCGAGACATGGAGCGAGGTAAATACCAAAACCTTGCCAGATAAAGAGTTGGAAAAAAGGCTGGGACAGACAGCAAGGAAAATGGATAAAAAGGTCTCGCTACAAATAGTGAGGCAGGATGGAGAGAAAGAGAGAGGAAGGGAGAGGAAGAGCAAGAGAGCACGACGGGGACAGAGACACTAAGATAACGGATAAGAGAAACCCAGATCCAATCCTATCCTCCGGCGAGAGACGAGAGGAAAAAGACCTCACACCATGAATTCCCTCACACCACACACACCACGGGGGTCCAGCCGCCCGCCCCCTGCAGCAGCGGAACAAGCACGGCTCGGCCAGAAACCAGCACGCCCCTTCAGGTCGGGCCCCGTCCCGCTCCCAGGGTGAGCTGGGGGGGTCACGCATCGATCGCTCCGGTCAAAGGGTCCACCATGGACGCCGATAAAAACTACCCAGAGTTACTTATTGAAGCAGCTGCTGGGTGCCCCGTTGCTGATGCCTTCTACGTGCATGTTGCAAGGAGCTCAGTGTTCAGAAGGACCCTGTGTGTGTAGCGCTGTGCAT